>NW_022170819.1:30157026-30271007 GCF_008802855.1 Photinus pyralis | reverse complement strand
AAAGTTACAGCCCTTTGAATTTTCTTTCGAAATTGGTTTCTAGTCTATAACTTTTGATTGAGAAGTCTGATCGAAAAAGTACGAATTGTTTTGGATTCTACGCACCAAAATTAATAAGAAAAAGTGTTTTCGCGAGAAATTTTGGTGTAGTCGATTTTTGGTAAAAAAGGAAGGTTATACACTGCCTTTTTTTGAGCCCCGAAAAAAAAATTGTCTCAGATCGACCGGGGAAAAAAGTTTTCTTATAGAATGTGCCCTGTAGAATCCATAATTTCAAACAGTTCGAAGATTGGGCTACTAGTTCAAAAGTTACAGCCCTTTGAATTTTTTTTCGAAATTGGTTTCTAGTCTATAACTTTTGATTGAGAAGTCTAATCGAAAAAGTACGAATTGTTTTGGATTCTACGCACAAAAATTAATAAGAAAAAGTGTTTTCGCGAGAAATTTTGGTGTAGTCGATTTTTGGTAAAAAAAGGAAGGTTATACACTGCCTATTTTTGAGCCCCGAAAAAAAAATGGTCTCAGATCGTATCATGAAACATTATGTCATTGCGAGAATGCTTTATCGTAAGACGATTCTGTTCATTTTTTGGTGCTTTTACAGCTTTCGGTGTAGTCACAAAAAAGACGGTCTCCTTCCTATAACTGCGATACGGGGCCTAAACGCGTCCTGACGCATTCAACGTGAGATTACAGCTAAAGTATTGGAGATACAAAAAAATGTAAATACTCTTTTTTATAGGGCATTTAGTAAACTATATTTTTCATGTAAACTATTTCTTCGTATCAGTAATAGTTGCCGAGACATGGGCAAAAAACTGGAAAAGTGTACCGTTTTTCCAAGATGGCGTCTCGAGCGCAACAGATTTTGACAGGGACTTTTAGTATGTTCAATAGAAAGTCCCAATAAATGTGTATACCAAAATTCAAATCTTTACCGATTAATGTTTTTATTTGTCCAAAATTGCACTAATTTGACTGGACTAGTAGTAAAGTATTGGAATGGAGTGTCAAAAGCAAGTATGGGGAAGAGTTTAAGATTTCGACAGGATTTCTGAGGATTTATAAGGAATTTTAACCGATTTCAAAGATTTCCGTGGATCTCGAGGAATTGACGGGGAGCTTAAGGGATGTTTTTATCACTTGTAAAAAATTTTCTAATGGACCGATTTTGTTTGTTCATTTTTTGATCGACGCAGAATTGTGCTTTCTTTAATTTAAATGAATGTTATTGATAAAATATGGACCGTTTTCGAGTTTTAAGCGAAAAACTGAAAAAAGTCCGAACATTTTGAGGTTTTTTGGCCGCCAAAAGTTGTGCCGGGAAAAAATTGGTGTGCACTCTTCAAATAGGTACATGTTATTTGGACCCAAATGGACCATTTTGCACGAATCGGCCCTTTTGACTGCTTCGCATTCTGGACTATAACAATTTCTTTATAAAGAACACACCTCTAGGTCTTCCTAGACCATTTACTATTATTATATTGAATATTATATTGAATTCTTGATCGTGTTCAATTATTCTCATACGGTTGATAAGCATTACTTATAGTGTACGTAAATATCAGATACTCAATCCGTTTTACGTAAATTTTCATAATACATAATAAGACAGATGATTGACATCTAGTGAAATTAAATTTTAGTGATCGTCGGTCCCTTTCCAAAAAAACGAAGGGTGCAGATCCAAATCACTCTTCTAAAATGGTAGGAATGACTTTTGACAGGGTGTCATAGCAACTAATGGCCGTTCGAACTCCTTCCAAAACGACAAATAGAAAAAGTTAATCCAGAATTCCAAATTGTTGACCAAACCTCCCCAGGAAAATTGTGAACAGCCATAAAACATCTTTGCAATGAGTGCTTGTAAAAACCTGAAGGAGGCAATAAAACGCAAACTGCTAAAAGAAACGAGCAAAGATGCTTGGGTTACATGCATGTCAACAGTAAATATGTACGCCCCTTGCCTTGGACTCGGACGTCTACCTTCTCGTGTAGTAAAAACGATTCATTCAGATTCAGCGGAACAAAAAATCGGTTTAATAACCAAAATTGCGTAACGCACCGATCTATTTGTCACATAAAACTGTGATTCGCAATTCACGAGGGGACCAAGAAACCATTTTTGAACTCAACTCTTTGAATTACATTTCAACCCCAAAGGTTCTCGAGCTTTCTGAAGCGGTACGAGACCCAACCTTGAATTTTAAACACACCACCTCCTTCTCCATCGTACAGATTTCATCGATGCATCTCACTTTACACAAGCGTTGCATTTTCTATACACGCTGAAGTGGTTCAGGTGTGTTCTGTACAATAAGTGGCTCCTCGCATGAAACTTTAACTCGACCTGGATTGTCATAATATCGCAGTCTAGTCGTTCGTTCGATACTTAATATAAAGCTATCCGTTGAGAGAGAACGAGACCGCTTGTGTTTCCGATTCAATTACTTCGAATCGGATTATGTTATGAAAGAGAGTAAGTACATCACATACATGAAATCGTGACTTGTATGGGTTAGTGAGCTTTGCTCAATCAATAAATGCAGAGCGTCGAGCAACGGTGGCGGCCGCATCGGATGCAAAATGCACGTTGGACTTTATAAGAGTAGTGAAAGTGGTGTCGATGTCGTTTAGATCGTACGCTCTGATAGTACTGTAATGTTCACCTTTTGACATTAAACTATTGAATTATTGAACTAGCGATCTTATAGCTTCGTAATATTTACCTTTACATTGTCTCAAATTCGAAATGTCGTGGATCACTTACCTGGAACAAAAAAGACAAATTAATTATGGTAAATCGTCTCATGTTAATCAATTACAGGGGTTTGGTACCTTGCATACATATAAAGTGGTATTTTTAATCAATATCACCTTGGCAATAAGTACGCTCGATCCTCTCACAGATGTAATTTGGTGGGTATTTTTGTAAAAGAATATTTAAAATGATGTCTCACTCAATGGGACTTCCCCTTGTTCTCTAAAAATGGGCTAGGGCGATCAAAATTTTGATTTTTCTAGTGTAAGTTAAGTTATTCGAATTTTTTATTCTTATTAAGTGTTAATTACGGTTTAGTATACGCCTGCCTCCGTGTCAAACGTTAAAATTGCTTACGCAATATTTTATATGCCGCGCCATTCACTACCCCCTTTATTTATTTGTTGTGTTGTTGTCTGCAACAGATTTGGCAGAAATCGCCCTTATTGAGCTAAACAAGGCCGTTGCGACCTCGGATTCAAAAGTATTTTTTTTTATTTTTCGTCAATTCCTTAATATTTTGATTACATACTGGTTTCGATACAAGTACAATTTTGCACAAAACTCTTGTGCAGATAAAGCATAGATCTTTTACTCCACCAATAGATATGTATCGTCCAGACTTCATTTTTAGTTTGTGAGTCTCCTCCTCCGACATTTCGTTCTCTAGATATTTGCCACTTGAACTTAATGACCTACCCAGTAGATATGTTTCATCCAGATGTTTATTATACCTTCTAGTACCTCTCCCAGACATCCATTCTTCGAAAATTTCGCAATTTAAAGGCTATGACATCAATAGGTTAGCGTCTCGTCAGGTGCACTTTTTGCCTTTGTACGTATAGTCGCCCGACATTCTGTTGCTCGAGATATGATGAATTATCTCCAGAAGATGTCGGAGAGAAAGGACAGTAGGAATTCATTCCTGTCGTTGAAAGCTTTTCATAGAATACCTTGAAAGATAGTATCAGTTTCTTAGCGCCCCCCCCCCCCCCAATTTACAAAAAAGTAAGGAAATTATAACCGATCCCAAGGTCGTGGAGGAAAAATGATAGTAAGGGTGTTAGTTTGTGGTATAAAACAGTTCCTCTCGTTCTGAGTGGAAGTAGATCAGTTAAGAAGTACCATGAACATACCCCCCTCCCTCCGTTCAAACCGCTTTTTACTTTGTTGGTTGATCGTTATTTAATTATTCAAAATTCAAAAATTTGGGCGTATAGTTAGCCCCCCACTTTTGGAATTTTCAGAATATTTTTATTTCAATCGTTTGTTGGTCGTTTGTTGGTGTTTGTTAGTTATATTTTTACGTTTGTTGGTTGATCGTTATTTAATTATTCAAAATTCAACAATTTGGGCGTATAGTTAGCCCCCCACTTTTGGAATTTTCAGAATATTTTTATTTCAATCGTTTGTTGGTCGTTTGTTGGTGTTTGTTAGTTATATTTTTACGTTTGTTGGTTGATCGTTATTTAATTATTCAAAATTCAAAAATTTGGGCGTATAGTGAGCCCCCCACTTTTGGAATTTTCAGAATATTTTTATTTCAATCGTTTTTTGGTCGTTTGTTGGTGTTTGTTAGTTATATTTTTACGTTTGTTGGTTGATCGTTATTTAATTATTCAAAATTCAACAATTTGGGCGTATAGTTAGCCCCCCACTTTTGGAATTTTCAGAATATTTTTATTTCAATAGTTTGTTGGTCGTTTGTTGGTGTTTGTTAGTTACATTTTTACGTTTGTTGGTTGATCGTTATTTAATTATTCAAAATTCAAAAATTTGGGCGTATAGTTAGCCCCCCACTTTTGGAATTTTCAGAATATTTTTATTTCAATCGTTTGTTGGTCGTTTGTTGGTGTTTGTTAGTTACATTTTTACGTTTGTTGGTTGATCGTTATTTAATTATTCAAAATTCAAAAATTTGGGCGTATAGTTAGCCCCCCACTTTTGGAATTTTCAGAATATTTTTATTTCAATCGTTTGTTGGTCGTTTGTTGGTGTTTGTTAGTTACATATTTACATTTGTTGGTTGATCGTTATTTAATTATTCAAAATTCAAAAATTTGGGCGTATAGTTAGCCCCCCACTTTTGGAATTTTCAGAACATTTTTATTTCAATCGTTTAGGCTTAGGGAAATCCATGATGGCCCGCGTTTTAGGCCACTGGCTCAATGGTGGTGAGGTCGGATTCTTGTTTTGTGGCACTACCCGAAAAAACCACAGATCTAGCACTCTAAAAAGATTGTAGCTTGCATTGGGCGACAGATGAATTTTCGTTTTGGACGAGATAGATAAAAATTGCCTTTTTTTTGGATGGGCACCTCGTTATTATGTAAATTACATATAACCATTGAATAAAAACACTATCAATGATATAACTTATTTAAGATTAGTATATAAATCCCAGGAAAACCAAGATATTTCGAAAACTATCAGAGATAGGTATAGGACATTATTATCAAAAGTTGAAGGTTTTTGGAAGAGCTAAAAGATGACAGAAAAATATACAGGGTGTTCAATTTAAAAAAAGTGAAATTTTTTAATATGACGTTTCGCAACTTTGGATCTACCAAAAAATCCCGGCAAGCTATTTTTTTTTAATGTTTCATAGTAGATGTATTTATTTGACTTTTACCTAATCCAGGATAAAAGATATAAAACCTGGAATCAAAATTTAAGTAATAATTTTGACAATTTTGCAAATGCCCAATTTTTCTTACAAATCTAATTATCTTTAAAACTACTAGCTTTTCGGATATTAACCATATAATAAAAAAGATGTACAATTACACGTAGAATTAAAAATGCATTCAAATATAGGGGGTTCTATTAAAAAAAATGTACCATTTTGGCGCCTTCCTTTGTGAGCGCACCCTGTATAATTCCAAATATTTTTTAAATGTGGAGAATATTCAACCATATCATAATACAAAAGCACTCGATTAAACAATCTTATCTTCAAGGCATTAAGATTCTCCGCACAATCCTCGATTCACTCTGTACAGTGACACTGTGGTAGCAAGCTGGTTGGTGTACTCCACTAACGGCCATCAAAGCGCCAAAGCCGCAGAACGAAATCGCTGTTCTGCATTACAATGAGTAACCAGGGTCGTGTTGTCCTCATCTATCACGGTGACCATAGCGCAAGAAAGGTTCTTGGCAAACGATGAAAACAAAAGAGCATTGATATCGGTTTTAATGACACGAATGGTGAAGCCGACGTGATGATCCGTCAATACCGCCATATCCAAAGCCAGGAAATTCGACAGCGTCATCATTACTGTTGAAGATGTAGACAAACTTATTCTGTTGACAGCGTACGTCCACAAAGAACATATATCTTCAGAAAAGTGGATTCGCCAAGCTCCTACTCCTTTTCCCCGAACGACATCAATTTCCTCCACGCAGAGTGGGTGTGATAGATCATCAGGGTATGGAAGGGGAAGAAGAATATTTGCAGCACCTACATGAAGAATGCCATCAGTTTGTGACTGGAACTTGACCACGCGAAGGGTACTACCAACCCCCACACCTAGAAATGTTCCACAACTTCTTCGAAAATTTTGAATATTCATTTTCTATACAATTATGTTTTTAAGCTGAGGTTTATGTGTGTAACCATAGCACCATGACGAAGATTCGTTGGATCAACGCAAAAACTCTGATTTATCCAACCTCAAAGTCTACTAATATTCAATCGCCCTTAAAGTTAATTGAACTAGGGAGAACCAAAATCGGATTAATGAATCAAAGTCTATTAACAGAAATTGAAAATAACTGAATCACCCAAAAAGTAAGCCAGCAAGTTCTTCCTGTTCCCTATATCGTTCTTCAACTTGTTTGCGTGGTGGTGCAGATTTTAATTTACGAGGTAGCTGGCGTCAACTGAAATGCCAGCGAACTGAACACTTCCATAATCAAGCTATACTAACAAAAATCAATAAAGAGCATATTATTTTACACTGCTGTCGTTTAGATTCACTGAACACAACAAATGGATCAAATTACGAATTCATTGTATAAGGCTTCGGCTATTCAGCAGTTAGTGTACCATTTCACTAGGACACAGTGCAAACATTCGGCACTTCATTTGGTGCGAAATTGTGTTCATTCAACCGACCTGTATAGCCTTAAGGTGAACCCTTGAGTTCTATTCAAATTACACATGCGTTTTGGTCAAATTCAAGCTTCTACCCTTTCGTACCACATTGTGGCACGAACAAAAGTAAATTATGCATAAAGTGCGATCGGAAAAGCTTACCTTGGTAAGTAACTCCCGCTACAAGTTGTTCACTTTTAAAAAGTTCGTGATGTATTGAGAAGTTGACCGCCCCGTGTGGATCCTCCACAACTTTCCCTTGAAGCACACAATCATTAGTTTCAATCGCGACAAGGGCAGTAGGTCCAAATTGCTCCGAGCTTTTGACTTTGGGCAGTAAAATTTCCGGCGGTCCCGGACTTCTTCCGGGCGCCGGATCGCCCTCCAATCCTCCCCCGAAACCGGGAGGGTACAGCACCAAGCAATAGCGCAGAAAAAAGTTCTCGAAGAACAAAAGGGTTAGCAAAACGCATTTCGAAGCCTGCAACATCGTCAGCAATTTATTTACACGTCGCCGACCTTAGCAAATTTCATTGTGAGCTTTTACACCAAAACTTCCGAAATAAACAAAGTCTCGGCTTACTTTAAACAATTCCACGTCGAGAGAAGTACGTACGCGAGGGGTGTAAGCGAGTGGCGGCGGAACTGACTGACACGATGGAACTAAAGCTCGAAAAGCACCCGCTCCGACGACCCGCAATACTCCTACTACTACTACCCAATCGATTTAAAGCTCTAGGCATAAAAGCTCGAGACACCTGAACTGGATACACCTGCCCATGGATATTGTTATAAAGTTTGTGTTTGCCCCTTCCTCTGCAGGATGCTTCGAATTTTCTTTGTGCGCGCTTACTTATCAAACACATGTCTGAAAGCCGAAAGAACTCTAAGTGGATGTAAATTAACCGACTCGAAAGAAGCTTTCGTTCTTACTTTCTTGGGGGATTTGACGTGCATACAAGCCAGCTTTCATTTTCCAGCACTTCTCAATATTGATTGTTAGATTTTTATAAAAGATTCCCATGCATGGCGACTTTCCGCTGGCGAAATCAATTGAAAAGTCTAGCCTGGCGCTAGTTCAGCATTTCTGAGGGGATATTTTGAAAATCTATGATTAATGAGCTATTTAGAATAACCCGAAGCCACTGACGCGATGAGCTTTTTGCTTAGTTAACACGATGACAATTAAAAGCTTAGAAATTTCTGTAGGTCAAATATAACCCTCCCATACATTTAAACCCAATTTGTAAATAGGTACACACTTGTCGTTGGGAACACGTCCAAATGGATTAAGTTAATGGAAAAGCGTCGAACACCGTATACCTTGTTTCCCAAAAACATTCTCCAAAGAGCCATTTCTACATTTGCCAAACATTCGCCGAACACGTAGCAAAAAAGGAAAGCTAATAAATGGTGGGACCATTACATTCGGATGGTGGAGCTAACAGTAAAGTGCACTCAATCAAAATTGGTTCCAATTTGTTTATAGAAAATTGATTTCTGGTTTAACTAAAGCAAAAAGAAATTAGAATTGACCATTTAAATGTGGCCAACGTCTTAAATGAAGCATCATAATATTTAATAAATACGTTTGGAGAGATACTCTCCAGTGTGAATTTTAAACTGTATGTAATAAATCAGATAATGCTCATAATTAAAACTAATCCGAATAGGGCACCAATTATTAAACTGATTTTCAAATAAGCTCTGAAAATCACGGACAAAAAATTTGACGTAAAGCACGGACTTTCAAATCGTTCAATTTTCATGTCGAAAATGCATCTCCAAACTGCTATAGCAAATTATTCGTGGCAATAACCTAAAATGATAACAATTCTTTGAAATTTGTCAAAGATTCCATCAGATTATTGCCTTTTTTTGAGCCCCGAAAAAAAAATTATCTCAGATCGACCCGGAAAAAAATTTTCTTATAGAATGTGGCCTATAGAATCCATAATTTCAAACAGTTGCAAGATTGGGCTATTAGTTCAAAAGTTACAGCCCAGTTTACGAATTGATTTGGATTCTACGCACCCAAATTAATAAGAAAAAGTGTTTTCCCGAGAAATTTTGGTGTAGTCGATTTTTGGTAAAAAAGGAAGGTTTATACACTGCTTTTTTTGAGCCCCGAAAAAAAAATTGTCTCAGATCGACCCGGAAAAAAATTTTCTTATAGAATCCCACATGACAAAATTGTGCAACATTAGCGTTTAATAAACGTTTAATGGTGACTTGTAACGTTAGCGTATAAGTACCATTAACTTACTATTAACGTCACCGCGACTGCTAATGTCCGCCTTCAAGAACGTTTCTCTGTAACCTCTAAATACCTACGTTTAGCAAACGTTACATCATATAACACTTTATAACATCAGCATTTAACGTTAATTGAACGTTTGAAACAAACGCCAATGCGATGTAACTCTCTTACGTTGTATAAACGTGGTACAAAAATGTTTATTAAACAATATTAAATTACGTTTATATCATCCTTATACATTGACGGTTGGTATTATTAAAGTCATATTTACTATGTTGTAAGCTAACAGTTGTTAAGGAATGTCTTAACAACACCGTTAGCTGACAACAAAGTTAACTCTGGCTTTATAATACCGGCCGTGAATGTACAAGGATGACATAAACGTAATTTAGTATTGTCACAGATTGTGTACTTAAATAAACATTTTTGCACTTTGATACTAAAGTGCACAATGTAAAAAAATTCAAATTCAAAATAATTCAAATAATTTTTTACCAGAAATTTAATGTATAAAAAATTATTTCATTCACATCAATCACTTCACAAAATTGTTAAAAATGTCCCACCATTATAAAGAATGCACAGTTACACACATATTTTCATTATCATCGAAAACTCATTCTAACATTACTGTAATGTTCATTAGTTCCTCTTCGATTGCATTTTGAAGTTCCTCAGTGATGTGCAGACGATTTCGAAAAATATAGTATTTCAAAATCAGAAAAAAAAAAATCTAACGGGCTTAGATCTGGAGAACGTGGTGACCACAATCCTCTGCTAATTAATCGATCATCGTAAAACTGTTGTTCGGCATCATGGAGTATATTTTGTAAATGGAAAATACCTTATAGGAAAACGTTGAATATCAGGAAATTCTTGATAGAATTGCTGGCGACAGGACTGAATGGAATACGGCCATGTTCCATCCTGTAGACTTGCACTTCGATAATGTTCCTTTAAGACGAACGCGTCATGTTTTGGTGAAAAAGACATTGTGGAAGATTCTAAAAAAGTAAGGTTATACATCCATAAAATAATTTACGTCTTTTACTTACTTTTACATACTGCTAACGCCTAGGAAGAACCCTGGTAGAACTGTTTGATTTAAAATAAAAAGATGAGCGTACAAGGTGGAAAATACAAAGAGAAATTCAACACGTAAAAATCGCCGTAAATGGATAGTTTATTCAGCTTATTTGTTGAAGTCGTTGTCGTTCATCCTTGATGAAAAAAACCACAATCGCCAATGTCTAACCCAAAAAACTCCACAATTTTTAAGCACTTAATTCAAACTATCCTCCACTTATTTTGAATCACATCACTCAATTCACAGAAAACCAACATTCAACAAACATGTTAAACTGCAAATGAAGATAAACCGAGTGATGAGTCACCGACCAGCTATTTTTTCGTTGCGCAATGCCCAAAGGCACATTTTTAATATTACAAGAACGTTACTGTAACTATGCAACTTAACAGTACCAAAATGTCGTTGTTGTAATGTTAAGCTTTTAAAAGCTGAACTAACGTAGTTATGTATGGTTCCGTCACCATACGCTAATAACATCACATTACTTAACATTATAATGACATCGCAACAAGGTTTTGCATAAAAACGTTGTTAAAGTAATATTGGTATAACGTTAGCCTTCTGAATGTTATTTTAACGTAATAATGTCCCGTTCCAGCGACGCAAGTCCAAAAGGTTACAATTTTTAACATTACAAAAACGTCGTAACCACGGTATAGAAAGAAAAGCCATTCAAGTATCGTTGGTATAACGTTGATGTTTTGTTTAATTGAGTTGTTTCAAAATGCAACATTCGTTTAACGTACCAAACGTTTTTTTAACATTGCTTGTCAAGTGGGATGTGGCCTGTAGAATCCATAATTTCAAACAGTTCCAAGATTGGGCTACTAGTTCAAAAGTTACAGCCCTTTGAATTTTTTTTCGAAATTGGTTTCTAAGTCTATAACTTTTGATTGAGAAGTCTGATCGAAAAAGTACGAATTGTTTTGGATTCTACGCACCAAAATTAATAAGAAAAAGTGTTTTCCCAAGAAATTTTGGTGCAGTCGATTTTTGGAAAAAAGGAAGGTTATACACTGCCTTTTTTTGCCACGAAAAAATAATTGTCTCAGATCGACCCGGAAAAGAAATTTTCTTATAGAACGTGGCCTGTAGAATCCATAATTTCAAACAGTTCCAAGATTGGGCTACTAGTTCAAAAGTTACAGCCCTTTGAATTTTCTTTCGAAATTGGTTTCTATAACTTTTGATTGAGAAGTCTGATCGAAAAAGTACGAATTGTTTTGGATTCTACGCACCAAAATTAATAAGAAAAAGTGTTTTCCCGAGAAATGTTGGTGTAGTCGATTTTTGGTAAAAAAGGAAGGTTATACACTGCCTTTTTTTGAGCCCCGAAGAAAAAATTGTCTCAGATCGACCCGGAAAAAAATTTCCTTATAGAATGTGGCCTGTAGAATCCATAATTTCAAACAGTTCCAAGATTAGGCTACTAGTTCAAAAGTTACAGCCCTTTGAATTTTCTTTCGAAATTGGTTTCTAGTCTATAACTTTTGATTGAGAAGTCTGATCGAAAAAGTACAAATTGATTTGGATTCTACGCACCCAAATTAATAAGAAAAAGTGTTTTCCCGAGAAATTTTGGTGTAGTCGATTTTTGGTAAAAAAGGAAGGTTATATATACACTGCTTTTTTTGAGCCCCGAAAAAAAAATTGTCTCAGATTGACCCGGAAAACAAAATTTTCTGGTAGAATGTGGCCTGTTCCAAGATTGGGCTACTAGTTCAAAAGATACCAGGGGATTTATGGCGCCACCATCGCATTTTAGTTCATCGAGATTCCACCAGGGTATTTATGGCGCCACCGTCGCTTTTTAGTTCATCGAGATTTCCCCAGGGTCTTAAATGGCGCCTCCGTCGCTTTTTAGTTCATCGAGATTTCACCAGGGGCTTAAATGGCGCCACCGTCGCTTTTTAGTTCATCGATATTTCACCAGGGGCTTAAATGGCGCCACCGTCGCTTTTTAGTTCATCGAGATTTCACCAGGGGCTTAAATGGCGCCACCGTCGCTTTTTAGTTCATCAATTCGTTTGTTTCTTAGTTCGTGTCAAAATTTGCCTACGCAGGTATTAAACCAGTGACAGTAGTTTGTTTTTTTTTCATATTTTTGTCTTGAAACTGGATTATTATTAGGTTATTCAAAAATGTATGCTAACAGTTTCGGTCCTCGACTTCCGGCCACCATCTTTGTTTCTTGCCAAAGAATTCTGTACGCATCCGTTACAACAAGAGGCGAAATAATTAAACTATAATTTAATAGCTGCTTTGTAGACTAAACTTTACGCTACAATGATAAAATAAAAAACAATTTCGAAACTTCACATCATTTAATTATTACTAGGGGTGGGCGATTACTGGTTTGAATAATCGATAATCGATTATTAAAAATAATCGATTATACCGATCAATCAAGTGCTTGATTAATCGATTATTTGATTAATCAAATAATCGATTAATCAGATAATGGATTAATCAAATAATCGATTAACCGTATAATCAATGGTCACATACAAGGAGTAATGAAATATCTGTTTGTTCTCTTTAATACGTTCATTACCTAATAATTCTCTTCATCAAATCGTCCAAATAGGCAAATCGATTAATCAATAATCACCTAACAGTAAACCATTAGGCAGTTTACTGTACGTTTGGGTGTGGGATAGTTTTGATTATAGGTCTTAATTAAATTACTTGAAAGTTTGATTTATTTGTCAAAACTTATGTTAGTTTGGGTAGTGCGAGTTCAATACACTTCTTGTGCTTTAAATAATTTTTTATTTATTTATTGTGACTAAACAGTAAATTGTTTACATCTGTCACTGTTTATAATGATGATGATTTATTATTTGTTTTTAGTTAATTTTTTTTTAGTTTTTATTATATGTAATACTTACCATTATGCACTTATTGCATTCGTCTCGGCATTCATGTCTTACGACTACGATTTGGTAAAATAAAAAGCACATTTCGTTTATAATGTAATATAAAAATATATTGTTTATTGAAAAACATATACACTTATTATTAGGCAATTTATGTAACGTAAACTGACTTACATGCGATAAAAATTAATTGTTCTGCATGATCTGGAGTAAGGCCAGCCCTATTATCAGTTACATAAGAGCCTCCCTTACTAAAAACACTTTCTGACGATTAGGGGTGGGCGATTACAGGTTTGAATAATCGATTATTGATTATATTAAAAATAATCGATTATACCGATTAATCGATTAATCAAATAATCGATTAATGATTAATCAAATAATCGATTAATCAAATAATCGATTAATCGATATTTTTGCCCAAGGCTAATTATTACTATCAACAAAATACAGGGAAATAAGGGAGTGGGTAAGGTAAATTGTAAATTTACCGCGCTGAAATGGTTGCATCGAAACAAAATGGCCGGCAACTTAGCGCCATTATGACACCCGGAGCAAAATAGGTGACCACAAACACCCTGTATCTAAAACTATCATTACACCCTACAAATGTAATGTAATGTAAAATGGCACAACCAAACACAATCACAAATTCAAATTTACCGCCATAAAATGTACCACTATGACACCCCGAAACAAAATGACCGACCACAAACATCCTGTGTATAGTATCATTACGCCGTGTATATATGAAATAGCGCAGCCAATCAGGACACGGTACGATTGCGAAATTACCGACCAATTAGGGGCCTATTGGCCTCAAAAATTTTTATTTAACCCACTTTCATAAAATTTCCCTGGATCATTTAATTGTTTCAAGTTCGCATTAGTAAGATCGATAATTTAATTCAAAGGAGGGATGGTCTACCCTCTTACTGCACGGATACAAGAAAATATTTTTTTCTACGATAATCAAAGCAAAGAAATGTTTTTTTACAACATTGGAAGTTAAGTTTCCCTTACTGTAGAAATTTAACTGAAAGCACTGGCAGGTAGAAGCACGGGCGTTCTTTTTTGCACTCCAGTGAAAACAAGGTAAGTATTTTTTCGCAAAAGTTATAGTTAATTGCATCTTCTCGTAAAAATTGAGTTACATGCATAGATAGCTTTAAGCGTCGATGCACGGATGTTTTTAAGTGAAAGTTCTTTAGGCCTAGAGCCAGGTAGGGTCCCAAAAATAGTTAAACGCTCGGAGGGGGATAAGAGCACAGGTTTACGTAAAGGTAAAGGCATTAGCCGAAAGCATGGACGGGCAAAAATATTTTTTTGTAGGCATTTCCTCTTGAATCTTTTCTCAACAATAAGTCGTACGTAAAAAGAAGTGTCTTGAAAAAGTTTCCTTTCGGCGAGAATTAATGAAAATTACGCAATCCCATAAGCTATAAAAGTGTACAGCAACCCAATTTGGAGATCTTTTAAAGAAGCTCGCGAGTTGTTTTCATCCGCCAGCGCCTTTTCTATAAACAGCATGCGATTATATTAACCAGCCCTCGTTTGTTTTGCACCGGTCAGCGTGAAATCTTTGAAAATTTCCACAAAGAAGATATCCAAAACCACTACGTAAAAATCTTCCCGAAAGCCGGTTAAGTTAATATTGATTCGAACAGTAGGTATATTTTATTGCATTTAGATTTAGGATCAGAATTTTACCTACTGTACAAGAAGGAGTAAAAAGAGATAATTGGTCAAAGTCAAAATTAGTCAAAATGAAAATTACATAAACTCTCAAAACATAACTTTAAAAATACTTATTTTTTCCAAATTTTGATTACATTTTGATAACATTTAATGAGATACCAGTGCACGTGGAATGAATTGAATTCTTTCCTTATTTTATACCACTTTTTACCTGAGCTAGCTCGAAGCAAATGTACTAAAAAGGTAAGTTGCAATGGTACGGCAAGATAACCAGACGAAGAGGTCACCGGAAGAATTTACACCACGATCGGAAAAAGAATTTTACCCTTTACAAGATGCTAATAAGTATTGGCAACCCTTATAAGGGGAAGAATTACCGAACCACCCTTGTATTTGTAACGTGAGGACCGTTGCAGGTATCTTTCTATTTAGTTTTGAGGCATAATTATAATAAAGCGCAAACTTTACCCTTTTGTCAGCTCCAGTTAACAATGACAGTTATGTTTCGCGAATTGTGCTTTACTAGGAACCAGACGGGAATTAATGCGGTGGGTCCATAAGGTCTCTCCATGCCCACAAAAAATCCAAAAACCCAGTCTTTGGCTGAAAAAATAATGACGACCATTTTTGAGACTGAAAGCGTTTCGCGTATTGACTACGTTTGATTATGACTTGGAAACACGATGCCATGCTTCCAGCAATCCCTTAAAATGAACACATGGCGAACTGGAAAACTGCTTAGCACAGAACCGTCACTAATTACGATATCTTAAAGATTTAAATATTAATTGATCCATCAAACTTTAAATGCGCGCCACACGCCGACGAGCTTTTCAGGCGATCCTGTAATTACGTAATCCATTGAAAGTTCATCGGTTCGCTAATGAAACGATTCAGTTTCAGGCTCGTTTTCGTGTCACATTAATTCACTGCTTCATCTAACTTTGGATATTTCTTTCGTTTACATCGCGTCTTAATAATATACGGAGAAAGTAAAGATTAATGATTCCCGTTCCATAGCAATTCCATTGAGATATACGAATTTGTTCCTAACCGTATCTATTTGTACAAACAAGCAAAATTAGGTCTAATTCAATGCAGGGACGTTTTTGATTTTTTCGCGGAATACTTTATTTTTTTGGAGCGTAATGGAGGATTAGATTTATTAATATCTCTGAGATGACAGGCTCGCCTAACGGCTCGCTAGTCAACTTCTCCTACCGCCAGTAAAAACTCACTTACCTGGCTAATAATGTAAAATACTACGCTCTTTTAAATCTAGTCTGAACTCTGCTGTAGACTTCTGTTACAGCATCGAAAGTAGGTAGGTATACAGAGATATTTATTAAGAAGTACTTAGACATAGGGATTTACGTGTATTGTTTCTCCCTATTTCTACTTTTAAATGACAAAATCTTTCTGCAGAGCTGCAACCAAAGTAACTTATTAAAACAAATAAAGATCTGGCTGCCATATTAACTAATTTGGATATTGTTACTTTCAGAGAAAATAAATCTTTTCGCTCCTTAAACTGTTACCGGCACTACACCAATTGACAGTATCAACATTTTCTTCAGTCACGAACGAAAATAAAAATGCGGAAGGCAAAGCAAGAATATTAAAATTGATTAATATGGCAGCCAGACCTTTATTTGTTCTAAGTTATTTTGGTTACATAAAATTAGGTGCCCTTCAGACGAGTTTTTGTAATTGAAAATTAGAGGGAAAAACAATACCTCACGTGGATGCCTATGTCTACTTCTTCATAAATAGCACGGAATAAATTGCTCGAAAACCGTGCAATGCCATTCCTTCATTAAACATTTGTAAATTTGATAGGTAACTATTTATCGAATTTTAAATGATTAATTTAGCGCAAAATGAAAACTTGATGGGCAAATTTAAAAAGAATTTCGACCATGTTAAATTTAGATATAAGCAAGCATTTTACTGTTGCATAAAAGTACTGGTGACACAATCAATCACAACCCCTACTGGATTGCGGTTATAATTAATATTGTGCGTCAACACACCTTGTTACCATTAGACTCATTCATCATAAGAAACGCAGCAGTTCGAGTCAGAAATTTGTTAACAAAAAAACTACTCGCCTTATTTCCATTTTGGTACGTATAATTCAATTCCGATCATTTACCAAGAGGAAACGTTGCTAATCTATTACAACGCGGAAATGCTAACTTTTCCTTTCGACTTCATGACGTATGAGGATCGAAATCGGTCAGAATCTCTCCCTCGTTTAGCCTTTAGTGAGATATTTGAAGCATTCTCACTTATAAACCGAGATAATGTTAGAATACACAGGGCTGTCATTTTGGAAAAAAAGAGCCAAATAAGCGTATTCATGTAACTCGGTAGAAGTTGAGTGTCAGATTTACCTTAGCTTGGATATTCGTTTTACATCCCCTAACCGAATGACACACATACTCCCTTTACAGGTTGAGACAGACGTTTTGCAGTGTACGCCGACTTTCACTCGATGGGGGTAATAACCTAAACTTGCCATTACATTTTCCCTCTTCTGCAATGCTCTGTTTTCTTTTCAAAATTAAGAATTGCATTTTATTGGGCTTTGTGGTATGTGAACAATCGGGCATTTTGGTGCAAAGCGAGTAAATTACAGAGAACAACAAAGTATTTTCTATTTATATAGAGCTTTCGAATAATTAACTGTTCCGAAGCTTTAATTGAAAAATGTTGATGAAATTACAACTTTTTGTTCCAATTTGTCGCAAAAAAAAGTGTTCAACGTGTACTTCAACACGTTTCTACTTGAATGATTTTCATTTTCATTACTTGGTAGTTAGTGTATACAAAATAGGGCTCGCTGATATATGAATTATATTTCATTTGCAAGTACTATAATAGATTCATTTATATTTACATAAAGGAAACGCGAAGACTTGTTTCGTTTTAATTGCTGTGCGGTTGCTATTCCCCTTTAGAGCTTTCTTTTTATGGTTTTATAATAAAAAAACGGAATTTTCTTTTTATACTTCAAACAACAATCTCAATCACGTTTCGTTTTATATGCACGGAGGACTTTTATTATTCGACTTGGAAGTAAAAATAATGCATAACAAGTTTGAGGTTGTCGTTCTTTGGCGAATAAAAGGTTATACAGGATTCAGTTCCGGCATCTCCGTTTTAGTTCTTTCAGAGCAGGGGGTCGTTGTCTTAGATTTTTGAGGAAACATTTATATCTCATCCCAGAAGTTTTACTTTTACTCTTTATCCACAGTTAAATTGGGATAAATTGTATGCAAATATTGAGGACTTTGTCAGTTATTTGGAATAATCAGCAGTTTGTAATGGTCGTAAAGTGCAAATAAGTAACTACTTAACCCTCAGGTTGTACGCTAACTTCACACTAGAAGAACTAGGAAATAAAGTCACCCCGGCAACGTTTAAACATTGCCACTACAAAACTAAACAGATGTCGCTTAAATTTGAAATCGAAAAATGGCACGTGATCAAATATTAAAGACAGGGCCCCCTTACGTTAGTTGTAAACAACGCCCTGACCCGCAGTACAGTACGGGAGGAACATAAAATAAAACACTGAAATCGTGAAAAGTTAAATAATTATTGCTAATATTATGAAGACTGTGAAAGCCCAGAAATTTGGATGATGTACAGGGTGTAAATCTAAAAGTGGCGATTAACATGGGAAATTACTTTTTCTTTGCGCAAACGTTTCCTAATTATTTTACGCAAAAATACTTCAAATAAAAGTTACAGAGATATAAATTCTGCATATAAATCATGTAGCCAACACGCTATAGAACGCAAATAAACAATGGTCGCTAAACTTAAAATAGAAACCATGAATTTCTCTCCAAATCTACAGTGTATAAAGTGACAAAATTAATTACTAAAGCTCACGAATTTAGTAGATTGCCTCATGAAAACAATCCAGCAATGTATTTCGTTAAGGACCCATTAACAGGGATGTAAATTCTATTAATCGAAATTCCGTTGTTTTCAAATTTAAGGGTAGCTTTGATTTCTTCATTGTTATAAAAAATTAGGAGTAGGTAAGAAAGAAACGTAGCCACGAACTAAAAAGTTTCACAAAAAGAGAGAAAATTGTAAGCGAAGTGGATTGTGGATTGAGATTTGTTTTATTCATCAATATATTTGTTATATATGTTTTATTTTTATTATATATATATTTACATATGCTCACTTACAGTCTATATCTATTTATTTATTTTATTAATCTCAAACCAACCAAGTATTAAGGAAATTCTCTTCCTCGGCTGTTTGCTATTGGTGTAATAAGCCCGGAGGCCATGTTCTGTGCAGTCTTCAGGTGATCTTCAGGCCATTGTGGAATGTTTGGTTGCTACCATGGACCGTTTGCAGTTACTGTTGTTGTTTTGGGTTGGAATCTTTGGATGATGATCGATGACGGTTTCGCACATCCTGCTCAGAGTTGGAAACAGTATCTGCTTAGGGGTTTTAGTACAGTTTTATGAAGTAATATATTGTTTTTCAGTGAGAATTTTGATTTTTTGCTTAGGATCCATTTCATTTGTGGTTGTGGTTATATTTAATTTTTTTCTTTTGGACTGGATGTGTTTTAACGTAATCATTAGTGTAGCATAGAATCCAATCGGAGGCGCTTAGTGGGGGTCATTGATTATGTACAGTCATTGGCAAAAGTAATGATCGCCATCCTGCAGCATACGCAACCAACATTTGAATATATTGTGCAACCTAGAAATGCGAACCAACAAATTAAGGTATCTCCTCCTTGAAGACACCTACAGAGCCCGATGGGACAGCCATGTAATTTGTATTATTAAAATGGGTAAATACGTACTTTAATTAAATTGAATTATTTCGAAGCATTGTATGTGCATGTCTATACAGGGCGGTTAGAAAATAATGGAACGAGGCACTTGTGCTGAAACGATTCGAGGTATTGATTTCAAGTTTGGAGGACTTCAATGAGACATTGCATGTTTCGGATTGAAAAAGAAACTTCTTCATTTCCCAATTTTGAGGGCAGCCGCCATCTTGAATTTTTTTTTGACAACGTGGGTCATGTGGCATATCATTGTAATTCGTCTTGATTTCTCGACCTTTCTTTGTTTTCGAAAATAAAAAAAAAATAAATTTAAAGGAACAAAGGCTCTCCTACCAAAATGGTTCAAAGTATTGATTTGCAGTCTGGAGGATTTTAAAGAAACATTGTTACGCATATTTCGGAATGAAAAATAAATTTAAATTACCCATGTTATCATTTAAAAAAAAATCAATGTGGCGAGCGCCCTCAAAATTCGGGTCATAAAGAAATTTCTTTTTCATTTCCAACCATGCATGCATAGGGGGATATTAGCTTTGAAGAAATCTAAGAAGTATATTACCAACAGTATACGTCAGTATAATTAAAAATCGATCAAAAGTAACTATAGCCATTATTAAACAAGCCCTAGCTATTTCTTGCTCGTTGGTTTTTTGTCAATGTTACCAAATTATTAATTTTTATCCGGTCACAGGACACCTCTTACAAAAATTGAAAAGCACACAAAATACTATAGAATAGACAAATAAAGTTCCATTTGAAAAAAAATAGTTATGGCACTTTAAAATGAAACTTTACTATTTTTTGTGAACATCCTGTATCACTAAATTCTACTTCCTCAGTACCAAAGTGTTGCCTTTTATTCAGATTCCCATTATTGATCAAATGTATTTCTTAACTTTAAAATCAAAGTCTATCACGCGATCATATAGCGAGCAATCAAAATTTATTTTATTGTTCAAACAGAAAGTACCCTTTTACAATAAATTATTAACTTTGGTTAATAAAATAGCGCTATCCGTACATAAATGAAGTTAGAAGCCGTGTAAAAACCTAAATTAACATAAAATAAAATTAAAGCAAGTAGTTATTGAAGTAAATTTTTAACCTAAACGAACTCAAGCTCAGCAATAAAAGAAAATAATTAATGCTCACGTCCATAAATTAGGACCTTGCTCTAATTTAACGAATTTAATATTAAATGATACAAAAATAAAAAAGGTACTTCTTAAATAAATGCAATAGGTACTTAACTTTTTTTTTTAATGAAAAAAACCTTGACTGTGGCTAACCTTGTAGTTGCTTTCGACGCCTATCGTTCCAATTATTTTTTGAGGCTGAAGTGAAGATCTGACGGATTACCAAGATGCTGGCTGCTAATTAGTTAAGAATGAAGACTGACTATCAAGATGCTGACTACTAATTGCTTTAGGGTGAAGACGGAGCTGGTACGTATTTAATTTCGTTTATCTTCTTTGTATTAATCAGGGTATTAATTAATTCCTTTCAGGGTTCCAAAATCCAGTAAAAAAACTAAAATGTTTTGACTTAGATAATTATGTATTTTTTGATTAAACTTACGGTACTAAAGACCTTTTTTTTTCCAAATCAATCGGTATGAATTCAATTTTTGTAACGTAACGAATTTTGAAAACATGTACTATCCGCTCAAGGCGTACGATTACAAGTGCATGTCCGATTTTGATAATAAATTTTGGTAATATTTTAAACATCTAAATTTAGCCAGCCTAATACATGCAGTGACATCTAACAGTGAACGTCATAACGTTACAAGTCGCTTACGATTTATCAAATTGGCGGTGGCTTATAGCATAGACCAGGTCTATGCTTATAGAGAATTATTCGGAAAAAAATTAATAATTTGGCAACATTTGCAAAAAAACAAATAATGAATAGGTTTCCAGGCAGAGGTTAAAAAATGACATCATATCAGCTAAAAATATACAAGGTGTTCCATTACAAAGTATTGACACCGTGGGACACCCTGTACATTCAAAAATAATTTCTGTAGATGCGCAATCATCTATAGTTGACATTTTCACAAAAGGTTGATATTTTTCCCAAGTAAGGAAGGCTAGGAAAGACCGACGCACTTTTGCAGGACCTTGTATAGTCTGTTTAGAGAGTCTTTCAAAAACCTCGCTCGTGATGAGTAGCAGACTAATGGGTCTACTCTCGTGGTGGCTTTTCATGATTATTTTCGGATATTTCCAGACTGTAGGGAGGTATACTTGCCAAAAAATGAGGAATTAAACTCAACAAATTTAAGTTTCACGTAAAAAAAGAGAAAAGAACAATTTTTTTCATTCGGTTACAAAAAAAATCATTTCATATAGGGCTAGCCGGAGGTCACTATAAAATTCTTGTTAAAAAATTCAAGTTCAGTTAATAAATTCAAGAATTTCATTCCAAAGAAGGAAGGTTGAAGCGAGGTAACTTTTTCAGGTTGGGTGGTACCCCAATAAATTTATTCCTGTGTTTTATTTTGTTTCAGCTCTTAGCCAAAGTGGCGTTGCAAGGAATTGTGTTTGAAGTTAAATCAAACATAAAAGATTTGTAAAGTTTTATATTGTACCAGAACAAACTCTTGAATGATACCTCCCAACAGCTGCGTGACTAATTGCATCACCAAAATGTGATGGGCGATGGGGTCGTCACATCCCGACGCCGGATCTGGGTTATTATCGTTGTAGCATAACTCCTTGTACCCGAAAACGTAGATTCCCGAATTCCCCCGTGATTTTTATTTCGCTATATTTGTGTACCTATAAACCACAAATGATCATTATCATTTTTGTATCTTCATGCGAAGCTATGTGGACGTCTAAGAAGTTCCGTATTGAGGAGGGGAAGTGAGTATCAGAAAAATTGTTTGAAGCGTGAGGATTATGTTTTATTTATTTTTCAAATAACATTTTAAGCTCTACAACTAATTCCCTTCTACTTTCTACATGCGATATTGATATGAATTACCCTTATTGTGTATTTAGATATTATAAATCCCCAGTTGCGATGAGCAACCGTTCACAATTCTCAAGAATTGTTTTTAATTTGAAGTCCCACGGACTTTATTTACCCCATTTTCTTTAATTAAGATATGATTCTTAAAAAATCATAAAATGCGAATAACTAATGAAACAATACAAAGCTATATAATAATTAACTAACTACAAGATGCCCCAACTAAAATCTACACCCCTGCTACATTATTTTCCGGAAAATTAACAAAGACATGTCAAATTTGCGTTGAAAGTGGCTCAAATTTAATTTCAATGGCACACAAAGGGCGTGATTTCCCTCGCGGCTTGGATTCAAGAGAAACTGGAAGTCTAGCATAGCTTCAAATCGAAAAGGTGGAAATAGTAGCCTTCGATACCCAGTGCATACACGCCTTTTTACAATGAAGGATACCAAATCGAATTTAGATCTGACGGGAGCTTTTGAAGGCGCTGGCAACTTAATTGGATCAGATTCATCCCTCTTCAATACAAATTTGACACGTTCGAGTATGTGTAAATTTTCTGGAAACTAGTTGACCTATGAAGCAAAAAAAGACGTATTGTAAAATAACGTATTTGTTAAAAGGAATTTGCAAGCAAATTGTTGATAACATCGCTGAAACTGTAATCAAATCCTGAGAAGGCGTGCTCAGTGTTCGAGGCATTTTGTTCTGTTTGATTGAAATATTTTTCGACCTCCTCGGCATTGAGACCGCCATCCCTGAAAAATCGTGTCGAATCATCGTACGTGGAATTAGAGGCCGCGGTGGTGGTCGAGGGGTTGACGCCGAAGCCCGTTTCCAAAAATAGTTTCGAATCGTTTTGGACAGCGGTGTTTCTTATTTCGGCCTTCTTGGTTCTCGGCTTGGGCTCGAATTGAACGTTCTCCTCGTGAACGGGAGCACAGCGACGATGGGTTTCGGCGTAGGCTTGTGCGACCTTTCTTGGAACCTTGCTACGTTTGCGTGCGTTTTCGTCTGCGCCGCCTTTTTCGAACCAGAAACGCATTTCGTTGTACACGTGAAGACGGAAAGGATTTCTGCGTCGGCTTGGCGCGTACGAGTTGTCAACGCCGGTTGTGGGTCCGTAGGGTACGATGGACATCGACGGAAGCATGCTTAACACGAGAGTGTTCCTGAAATGGGTATGGAATTGCGAATCGATCGTATCACGGTAAGTGCTCAACGTTGGCAAGTACTTTCCGTAGAATATGTGCGCGAGAGGATGAGGTGAGAAGTTCACCGGTCTACCGTCGTGTGGATAGAATTCTGGCGAAAAGAGGTATCTGAAATCATAACGGTAATCATCCTCGGGCTAGATTTTGTTCGCGAACCTTAGCTCGGCGTTAATAAGATAGCGGTTCGGTACTTGAAGAGCGCCGGGCACATTTTGCTTTTGGAACTCTTCCACCATCATTCGAAGCGAGACATCGTAAGACCTCAAGATGTCACTAGCAACCGGCACTACCTTAACGTTAAAATCCTGCGAACCAGAATTATTAGAAAATCGACGCATCGAAGTGGAACTTACCACCGGGATATATTTTCCGGTTACGTTTGCCGAAAGAGGTGTCAGTCGAATCTCTGGACTGGTCTCGAGGTTAAGCCAGTGAGTCGCATTCGATTTGTGGGTACAATGCAGTCCGAAACGCCGACAGACGCATAGAGGGGTTCGGTTGGATGATGAATAGTAGACCCAGTAACCCGTGTTGATTACGTAGGCGGTGGGCATTACAGCGTTCATTATCTCCAATATCTAAAACAGACAAGAGATTTAGAGTACAAGCACAAAGGTGCAAAAATTGAGTTTTCTTCCTCCCTCCTTCCAACAAGGGAAATTCCAAGCACCTGTATTGTCCTAAAAATGACTGCTACTCATATCATCAGAACCACTAAAGAAGAGTCTGATTCTAATATCAGTCAATATCCCTATGATTCTCATCTATACCATTGTATTCCATGTTGTGATGATACTCAAAAGGATCTTATTCCTTTTTCTGTACAAAAATAAAATTACCCATTTTTGAAATAATTAAAGAAACAAATATTCCATTCAAGATGCCGCACGGTTTATTTAATTGTAATTGAATAATACTTATTATGACCGTTAAGAGAGGGTTGAAGATTAGTACAGGGTGTTACTTCAATTTTGAAATATTATAGTTTTTTATAAGTAGGTAAGGTACTTAAAGTGGAACTTGCCATAGGTGTGCGTGGTTTTCTTTTGAGATTAATATGCAGGCTGTTTAGATAATATGGAATTTTCCACAGGTGTATGTAGTATTTTATATTTTAACAACTTGCAAGGAGTTTACTTTTAAATTTCAGGTACGATCATTGTTATCGGCTTGTGCGATGAGGCTGTTACATAACAATCTTAGTAGGGAATCCAATCCCGCAGCAAAATCTCAATCCCGGTATTTGCGGGATTGTTAGATGTTAATCCCGCGGGATCCCGGTATATGCGGGATCTCGCAAAACTTTAAATAAATTGGTAAATAAGCAATTCTGTGCGGTTAACTTCTGTATTAAAATAAATCGCTAATTATCACAACATTTAACAAAAAAGTACCTTCGGCCTAACTTTGAACTCAAAAAAACCTTACCTGTAAAGCACAGAAAGTCTTCTAAAGAAAGTGCCTCAAAAATCATAGTACATTTTTAACGAAAAAAGTTTAACAATTATTCAAAAAATAATTCGCCGTTATCAGTTTCATTAACAAAGTAAACAGAGTCGTCCCCTTGGTCGACAAATTACTCAATCCCGCAAATCCTTCGATTTATGTGCGGGATTAATCTCGCAAAAATGCTGCGGTATTTCGGGATCCCGCAATCCCGGTATTGCATTCCCTAGTTTCTAGTCTATAAATTTTGATTGAATAGTCTGATCGAAAAAGTACGAATTGTTTTGGATTGTACGCACGAAAATTAATAAGAAAAAGTGTTTTCCCGAGAAATTTTGGTGCAGTCGATTTTTGGTAAAAAAGGAAGGTTATACACTGCCTTTTTTGAGCCCGCAAAAAAAATTGTCTCAGATCGACCCGGAAAAAATTTTTCTTATAGAATGTGGCCTGTAGAATCCATAATTTCAAACAGTTCCAAGATTGGGCTACTAGTTCAAAAGTTACAGCCCTTTGAATTTTTCTTCGAAATTGGTTTCTAGTCTATAACTTTTGATTGAGAAGTCTGATCGAAAAAGTACGAATTGTTTTGGATTCTACGCACCAAAATTAATAAGAAAAAGTGTTTTCCCGAAAATTTTGGTGCAGTCGATTTTTGGTAAAAAAGGAAGGTTGTACACTGCCTTTTTTGAGGCCCTCAAAACAAATTGTCTCAGATCGACCCGGAAAAAAAATTTTCTTATAGAATGTGGCCTGTAGAATCCATAATTTCAAACAGTTCCAAGATTGGGCTACTAGTTCAAAAGTTACAGCCCTTTGAATTTTCTTTCGAAATTGGTTTCTAGTCTATAACTTTTGATTGAGAAGTCTGATCGAAAAAGTACGAATTGTTTTGGATTCTACGCACCAAAATTAATAAGAAAAAGTGTTTTCCCGAGAAATTTTGGTGCAGTCGATTTTTGGTAAAAAAGGAAGGTATACACTGCCTTTTTTGAGGCCCTCAAAAAAAATTGTCTCAGATCGACCCGGAAAAAAAATTTTCTTATAGAATGTGGCCTGTAGAATCCATAATTTCAAACAGTTCCAAGATTGGGCTACTAGTTCAAAAGTTACAGCCCTTTGAATTTTCTTTCGAAATTGGTTTCTAGTCTATAACTTTTGATTGAGAAGTCTGATCGAAAAAGTACGAATTGTTTTGGATTCTACGCACCAAAATTAATAAGAAAAAGTGTTTTCCCGAGAAATTTTGGTGCAGTCGATTTTTGGTAAAAAAGGAAGGTTATACACTGCCTTTTTTTGAGCCCCGAAAAAAAAATTGTCTCAGATCGACCCGGAAAAAAATTTTCTTATAGAATGTGGCCTGTAGAATCCATAATTTCAAACAGTTCCAAGATTGGGCTACTAGTTCAAAAGTTACAGCCCTTTGAATTTTCTTTCGAAATTGGTTTCTAGTCTATAACTTTTGATTGAGAAGTCTGATCGAAAAAGTACGAATTGTTTTGGATTCTACGCACCAAAATTAATAAGAAAAAGTGTTTTCCGAGAAATTTTGGTGCAGTCGATTTTTGGTAAAAAAGGAAGGTTATACACTGCCTTTTTTTGAGCCCCGAAAAAAAAATTGTCTCAGATCGACCCGGTAAAAAAATTTTCTTATAGAATGTGGCCTGTAGAATCCATAATTTCAAACAGTTCCAAGATTGGGCTACTAGTTCAAAAGTTACAGCCCTTTGAATTTTCTTTCGAAATTGGTTTCTAGTCTATAACTTTTGATTGAGAAGTCTGATCGAAAAAGTACGAATTGTTTTGGATTCTACGCACCAAAATTAATAAGAAAAAGTGTTTTCCCGAGAAATTTTGGTGCAGTCGATTTTTGGTAAAAAAGGAAGGTTATACACTGCCTTTTTTTGAGCCCCGAAAAAAAATTGTCTCAGATCGACCCGGAAAAAAATTTTCTTATAGAATGTGGCCTGTAGAATCCATAATTTCAAACAGTTCCAAGATTGGGCTACTAGTTCAAAAGTTACAGCCCTTTGAATTTTTTTTCGAAATTGGTTTCTAGTCTATAACTTTTGATTGAGAAGTCTGATCGAAAAAGTACGAATTGTTTTGGATTCTACGCACCAAAATTAATAAGAAAAAGTGTTTTCCCGAGAAATTTTGGTGCAGTCGATTTTTGGTAAAAAAGGAAGGTTATACACTGCCTTTTTTTGAGCCCCGAAAAAAAATTGTCTCAGATCGACCCGGAAAAAAATTTTCTTATAGAATGTGGCCTGTAGAATCCATAATTTCAAACAGTTCCAAGATTGGGCTACTAGTTCAAAAGTTAAAGCCCTTTGAATTTTCTTTCGAAATTGGTTTCTAGTCTATAACTTTTGATTGAGAAGCCTGATCGAAAAAGTACGAATTGTTTTGGATTCTACGCACCAAAATTAATTAAGTCATGCAAAGTTTCTTTTTATGTCGTTTAATAGATATAGGTTTCCCATTAGTGCAACAAGGAGTAATCCTTCCAAGCTACTTCGCGCTGACATAAAAGTTTAAGGAAATTCTTCACTTACTACCCATTTCGTCGCGGAAACGGTAAAACACATTGCGTGGATACAATGGAATTAAATCTTTTCCTCTTTCTATCCTCCACTGTTGCTTGGGTAGATAAATCCAAATCTACATTTATTCGCCAATTTATTATAGGCTATTGGCAATTGTCGCAGTTGCATTCTACCGCGTGTGCAAAAGAGACAACTGGAAAGTTTCCACAGCGGAATTAGACTGCAAATCCGAAATCGGCAATTCTTAGCGACGTCAAAAACACTCCACAGCTGCTAGAGTGACTTATCCGTTTTATTGGATTACGTATAAAGTTAACGTTACCGCTTTAATATAACCCCGTCGGGTCTTAAATGAAGAGCACGAACCTTTGGTGATTTGATTTACTATGCAAATTTTGGTTGTTTGCACTCCAGTTTATCCGATCGATGCCTGCACTAACCGTAAACCATTCCCGACCACCGATATCCGGTCTATTGCCGGCGTAATAAGTAAAGCCGTGTTGGTCGGATTTGCTCCAAAATATTATCAATGTGTTTAAGCAGCCAATTATCGTCGGAAAATTTAATTCAAACTCACCATTGCATGAAGTCATTTTCACAATCCAAATTTCAAAATCTATTGGGCGCTGGCCGGATATTAAAGTGGGAATCGTTACAATTCATTGCTTGGATATATTAGCTCAGCGACTATACGGAGTGATTGTATCAAAAGTAAGTATTTCCACAAAAGCTTTGGCAGATATTACTTTCTGAAAAAGAGTGGGGATTAACACGAGTTTGGTTTAATTTTAAACTAAAATAATATCACGTAGCTATCAGGGCTTTGTAATAATGTGGAGAAAAGTTCGTGTCAACCCCCAAATTTAAGTTCCTCTTTTTCTGTTTCAATTGGAAACTGTCAGATTTAATTTGGATTTATCGAGGTCACCCTTAACCTGGGAGTAGATACATCAGAGGATATACCAATTTTCTTTTATCGTTTGGGTGATCATAAGTGATTGATGACAGTTTGAATTTTCAGCAAACTCGGCAATACACCATTGAAGGTTCCCTACTATTTAATTCGGTTGAAACACGAAAAATAGATGCAAGGTGATCTGCCACGAGTAAGCGTTGACAACGCCACTTATTATAAATTGGAGAACCTAATGCCAAAAGTAGCAGCTGCCCCTCATCTGAGAAGCGTAGACGTAAATTCACCTTACGCACATTTTTAATGCCGAATTTAGATCTTGTTAGAATGCAATACAATTTAATCTTTTTGAAACGCGATCACGTTTAATAAACCTTGTAGATCCCCGATATTGTGAGATTATGCTCATACATATTCAAAGCAGAAGGGTAGGTCATACGCTTCGGAATATCCGTCGATTTACAAAACTGGAACTAGCGTAACTTATGACATGGCTTGTTCTCGCCCATTTTCGGCGCAATTAAAGCAAACTTTTTCCCGGCGACACTTTTCAGTAATGGAAGGCGCGCTGCAAATTGAATGGGAAAGGTGATATATAGTTTTTAATAAAATGCGAGCATTTTGCAAAAGTCAACTACCAATAAGTTAGACGGCGGTGTTAATTAAGTAAACTACCGACGCGGAGTAGAAAGTTGGTCTTTTTTGAGTAATTGTTAGTGGAATTCTTAAAGAATCAGAGTTGTCTGAAAAAGGGGGTGCTTAACGCGAAATTCTGCGCTACATCAAATTTTTGACAGATTGAAATAAGTCCTTATGGTTACCAGATTTTAAAGTAAGGGATAGTTTCTGATTCTGAATGAAAAGTTTTTTGAAAGAGAGAGGGAAAACAAAAAGTCTACGCACATGTGTGGACGATGATTTTTTTCGTATGTAGTTTATTCGTACATGCCAATCGCGATAGCGCTTTTTACCAAAGAAATTGCCCCACAAATTAACCAAGAGAGAAAGAGCACTCCAAGGAGCACTTAGACGTTAGTACTAGGCATGAATTAATAAAATGAAGATTTTACTCTACCAATTTAACTAAAATGACAGTATGACAGGAAAAGCAAAAACTTATACAGAGTGCCCATTATGTATAGAATATAGCTCGGAATATAGTATACTATATATCTCGATAAATATCGAATGTATATAAAAGTTTTCTATATTAACTTTTTATTTCCATAATAATGCAGCATTCAGTTGTTTTTATTTCAGCAAACAAATGAGCATAACGAAAAACAATTGAATTTACGACCCTTATATATTTATACAACATTTTTAAAAAAATCTTATTATAATCACATCAATAACATTAATCTAGATATCCTACATCAAAATAAAACAAATAAATGATTGTGTACATTTGTTACCATTTTATTGTTAATTTCATTTTGTCTTCAAGGTTTAATAAGAAACGTACACGCTAATTTTGTTTACGATTCCGGACAAATTTAAAATAAAATGACTGCGTACAAACATTGACCAAATAAGAATCTATCCAGATTCCATGTTTTCTTACATTTATTTTCTTACTTCTTATAGAATCCTCCTAATTTAAATTAATATCTTAATGGGAGCCGATCGTTAAGTAAACACAATTGAAAAGGATTACGTTACCTTAATTATAGGATTTTCTATAATCGACGGCTTTCCTATGGTGCCGCCATTCCGGAAGGGCACCTGAATCTCCAGAAAGGGTACTGTTGCAGTTTACTTGATATTTCTTACAACTATCTTTTCGTATGTAAATTAATGAACTTTCTATTGAGAATCTATTTATCTATCTCTATTATGTTATTATCGGCGCAGTAAAAGGTCAAAATGAGTTTATGTCCACTCGCTGAATTTGGGTTAATTCGTCTCTTTTAACTTCCCTTTCTGAAATAGAATTTTTTTATTTATCAAAACATCACTATAAATCCTGATTTGCCGGAATCTTCCGCTTGTACATTTGTAATAATTTTTAGCGCATTTTTGAAAAAAATACGCTATTATATTCGTTATTGCTGGCAGGCCGGCTGTCCGCGTTAGATCCTTAGACCATATAGTACATGGACTGCTATTCGCCCTATGCTTTCAATACAAAATGGGTGGTCACGGATAGAGGGCACTGTAGTCGTGGGTATGTGAATCTCAGGGTAAACTAAAGTCGTGTAAACACCACTAGGATCGCTTAAAGAGCAGCATTATAGTAACCGCGTAGTACGGGAAGCTTTAAATGCTCTTCATTATTTGCTATACGTCCACAAATAAGAATAAGTTTGTTTTTTTGGGATATCTAGGCGATTAATTAATTGACGTTTGTTAATTTATAGGTTGACAGTCTCAAATCGTGTCTCATCGGACAACTTCGGACAGACTCGTTTACCCTGAAACTCACATACCCAGGCGATGTCCTTGACCATATTTTAGTTACAATTAGCAGTCCATGTACTATATGGTCTAAGGTTAGATCTCCACAACTACAATAGCTAGAGAATTCAAATTTTCACTAAAAGCTTTCTGCTATAGTGTAGATGTGCAGGCACTAGTCTATTTTGAGTTAGATTACTTGTGAGATCGATAATTGAAGGAAATAATTTCGATATGGGTTTCGGAGGTGCTATAATTTTACCGTTAGATAGCGCTACCAGTATAAAAACTTATTATTTACTTTGTGATTTGTTTTACAAAATGAAGACGTACCGTCAATTGAAATTAAATAAAATTAATTATTTAACGCAGCCAAAATTACTCGTGAGATCGATAATGTTAAACTTCGCTAATAAAATACTGACCTGCATTACCAAAAATGCGCTTTAATCATGCATATGCTGATTTACAACTTGTTTGGATAGTTTTGAATACGAATTTCCACGTACATTATCTTTTTTACTATATTACTACTGAGTTAAATAGTCTTCTTGTAATGTTTACTGTAAAATCCATAACGGTCTATCCGCAACACTTTCGTACTAATAATCTTCACGGTTTTTTTAATTCGATTGACTATACCACCATAAGGAAATTCTAAGAAACTGTTCGGAAGCTCTAAATGTTCTATACAGATTCTAAAAAATTAAGAAATTCTATGAAGATTCCTATACAGGTCAAAAATGACGCCAAAGTGATCCGAAGGATTTTTTGAAGACTCTGAAAAGAAGATTCTCAGAAAATTCTAACATTGCAAGGCGATTTTTATAAAACTACTAGCAGTCCTAGCGAACATCGTACCGCCTTTATGAAATCCCGTTTTTTCCCGTACCCCGTTCCCGCTTTTCCCTGTTCCCGTTCCCGTGGGAACTTCGGGAAGTTCTATCAGAGCACACCTTAACGCCTTACCTACGTTCTAAATGTCAAGCCTTTTTTCGACACTAAAACATAAAATCCTGTTTTGTCCTGTTTTCGTTTTGGTAGAAATTTCGGAAAGCGATGTACATTCAACCATTCTCCAAAGTTTTATCGAAATCGGATGAACGGTTTTAGACAGCCATAGGAGACAGTCAGAAAAATATTCATTTTTATTTATATAGATAATAGCAGACCCGACGAATATATGGGTACATTGACATTGCCAAACATTTCCATGTAATTCATTACAGTGTTCACATTTTAAATCCTTTAAGGTTTTGTCAGTTGAGAGATACCGTTTCAGGACATGGTGGTGATGGTTTGGAAATCGCATTGTGTACATATTAAATGTTGGAAAGTATTGTGAGATAACATCATATGCCTACATAACTTTGCTTTGTAGTTCATTGTAAAATCACACTGTACCACATTTTAAATCTTTCAAGTACTTGTGTCTTAAGAGATGTCGTTTCACAATATGTTGAAGATTTGTGGTACAATGAAAATGTGTACCACTTTTTATCTAGATTTCTCGCGAATTTATAACCCCCTCTTAAATTCTTCTTCGAGTAATTAACGTCAATAAGATATCTATAATTAAGTCCACACTTTTCTTTTAAAGGCAAGCAGGATCACGGTACTTTCAGAGTGCAAGCAAAACTACGTAGCTTTAGACCCATGTACCGAAATTTTGCTGAATTGTACTATTACATGCAGGCGAATTTATCTCACGGTGTTAATTATTTAGGTACTATATGTAAGTCTGGGACTTCCGAAAATCCCAACTTTACCTATCTCTATACTATACGAAAAAAGTTTAAATATAAGAATTCATATTATAAATAAGTAAAACAAGATTTTTTTGATAATATAAGGTTTTGCTGTGTGCAATGACCTCACCAAAATGAACCATAAACAACTTAAATTCCGAATCCCTACACAATTAAATCTCGATTTAAAATTCACAATTTTAAGGTAAATAATGGTCGCAATCAAATTTGAATTCCAAAAGGATTATTTACACAAATTTTGTAGACATCTGAAACAAACTTGATCACAAAATTAATCATAATTGGACATGAGACATTTATTTGGATCGTTAAAGGGTTCGAATAAACACGCGATTTACATGAATTCACACAAACAAAATTTATTTTAAACACAATTTAGATTAACCATTTTTTATTGAATGTAAGTATGTTGTTTTCGATTCAACTGTTGAGTTGACTCAAAAACATAAGGAGGTGCGGTAACACTGTGCTTCTTCAATTTAAAATTGAATTGTGTTTACTTCTAATGTAAGGAAGTTTGAATATTATAAGAATTCGTATTATACCTTTAGCGAGCTATTATTATCACGCAATTGTAGTTTTTACTACTTTCGTCTAATTATTTATTTCATCAACACTGTAAATTAAGCCAAGGTACTAACCCTTAATAAATACAGGTTGGGGCAGAATGGACTCCCTAATTTGACGGGTGTATTGTAAAAAAACTATCCAATATAATTAAAAAAGAGTTTTATTTCTGAAAACTACATACAATGCCATTTTATTTTACATCATCCACGTGGCCAGCGATGCACATATTGAGTTGTTCCAGCGATGACATCTGTAATGAGCCTCCCAGGCCGAACTTTATAAACCTCAGCTTTGATTTTTCCGCAAGGAAAGAAATCGCAGGGGCTCAAATCAGGGGAGCAAGGGGGCCATGGAATATCCCATCGTAAAGAAATCAGGCGGCCGGGAAACTGTTCTTGGAGAATTTTCCATGAACGACGGGCAGTATGAGCCGTGGCACCATCCTGTTAAAACCAAAACGTTTGTGTGTCAGATTCCTCACTTTACTCTTCCATTGTGGGGAGTAGAAATGTCCCCAGCATCTCACAATAGCGTACATAGTTCACAGTAACAGCTGAACCTTGAAATTCCAGGCCACTCAATGATGAACACGGGGTAGTATGGCGTAGTTTCCCCCCAGCTCTTCAGTGATTGTTTGAAACTAGGGAGTCCATTCTGCCCCACCCTGGACATATTAAAGTGACAACTGTGGCTACATATTCTGTGCGCCACTGAAAAATTTAAAAAAGCAAGTGCGGCGGAGAAACAAGGCCGTGGATTATTTAGGCGAAGATGGAGGCGTTAAATGGACCAAAATTCAGAATCTCATCCAGAGTGAATCTCATTAGAAAAGGGCATTAGAATTTGTGTGGGAGCGCCATCGGTCAAATAATTTGTGAATTCCTTATTCCTCACTTTCGTAGAAAGTGTAGTACGATCAAGGGTTTCCATCTCCTGTATTGTAACAAGCTTTCTGTAATGGTTCCCCAAAAAGGAGCTTTTGTTACTGTTTTACCCTCCAAATAGATTAATCTTTTCCCCGGCCAAACCAAGTCAGATGATATAATGGCATAGAAAGGGCAAGAAACTGGGTGACAGTGATTCCTAACAATATTCAATCTATCCTCGTCTTATTATGGATTCGGCAGTCTTAATCTATGTTTCGATGTATCAAGCGACTAGCAATTCCAAAGAGCTCTACAGGTTTAAGCTTAAAACGAGAATTATGTTCCAATTTTTGCGTAGTCTGCTGGCGACAGGTCTCAGTAAATAAATTCTTATAAAATTTCAAATAAGACGGTATATCTTTTGCAAATAAGAAAATCTAGGAGTAAACGAGAAACTCACAATTATAAATCAATACACGTTGACGTCCCTGCAATCATAAATACGAAAACTTTTCACTTCGCAAAAGACTATTCAATCCGGCTTTCAGGTGAGGGATGTTTGCGAATTGCGATAACGACCAACACAGCCGCGAAATACGAGCAAGTTCGAAAAACTTCCAAAGCCTCTCTACGCAAACAAGAGCAATCCAATAAATATCTACATATCCACCTCGCCATTATAATTTCGTATGCTAAAATTGTTTTTGCTTCTTCCGTTTATATTGTGGGAATTGTAATATTTCTGACGTTCGATGTTTTATTCATGTCGAAAGTACGAGAAACTCAGCGATACAGAAAGCTTTCGGTTCATTTGCGCCTTAATGTAATCAAAAAGCACACTGCCTTTGGACTGCGTGCGCTGTATTATCAATTCATTGAATGGATCCGATGAATTGGTGAGGTTTCCGAATTTTGCTTTCATGCTAAACGTATTAATTAAGCAGACTTTGTGGCAATATGTCAGAGGGGAGAATAATTTTATAAAACTTTCAGGGTATTTAATACATTTTCTTGTCTGGCACGTAATTGCTTTGAGAAATTTGTCCATTACTCCAAAATTGCTTTCGGGTTTAAACTTTGTAACTTTTTTTGTTTCTAATCTAAGCGCGAGAAGCATTTGTGCCAACAGCAATTGTGATGATAAGTTGCAATTTGTGAGGAAGACTCTAGCTACCCTGCTTTGTTTCAACAAAGATTGCAAGATATTTCTCAAATGGAATTTAGGGACGTGCAACGACTAAAACTGCGATTCCATTATAAGGTAAATGCCCGTTAATCACATTTTCAACGAATTCGATATCATTCGTATCGCACCATACGTTTCCTACAGTAATGTAGATGCCATATTATTTAAAGCGCAGATGTTCTCATTAAGCTTGTCAAAAGGCCCTTAAAATTGATTTTATTTCCACTATTTACAAAGATTCACATTGGTGAGGGTCATAATTATAGCATTTGGAGACCGTGACAGGACTTTTGTTCATGAGTTTTTGTTCTGGCAAAATTTTAAAAATTAGATGTCGGAAAACTTGGGAGAGTTGTTGCAAAAGAACAATAAGGAACCAGGTACGCCATGAGAACTGAAAGAAATGTAAGCAACTGAGCTAACGAGGTTATGCCACAAACCAAAAAAGTTTGATTAATTAATTAAATGATTAATGAATTATTTGGATAAAATATACGTCACTGGTTATCAAAAATTTCTGTTCTTCTGCCTAAGGGAGAACTAAGTGAAAATATGCTAACTTTTTTTTGTAGGAAATTGTCTTCTCTTTAATTTTGGTCACCACATATTTTCTTGAAAAATGCAGTTTTGAAGATATCTGCAAAAAACAGTTTTTGGCGGTCATATTAGTAAGATGGCGGCGCCGGCGGCATTTTTCGAATTGTGCATTTTGCCAATTTTAGTTCTACGCATCCAAACCTACAAAATTTCAGGACTTCCCAAACTACTTTCAGGTAAAAATCCCCAATGACTGTCCTATTAGCAGAACATATAAAAATCAAAATAATTTCCAAACGGTATTTTTTGCTGGCAAACTCGTTACGGCACAAACGTAGCACTACCCAGTACCCAATCCACCTAGTGTCGAAATGTATGCCGTCAATGTTCTGCTAACTTCACGGTCCCTACCAGTTAGAAGTGTATTGTATTTAGTTATCGATAACAAAGAGCCCGAAGAAGATATGTTTTATGCACGTCACATTTAGAACTACCTCTGCAAATGGCGTATTTCATAGAAGAAAAATGGTCAATATTTAATGAACTCTGTGTACCTTACAACAAAATGAACGCCTTTGAAATGAGTAATTTAATCAGAACGTGTATTATTAAATAAACATTAAAGCGCCAAACTTTCCATGTAATTTTGGGATTACTCAAAAAGAAACTCTCTCTCTGTTAATTCATTACGAGGGCATCTTAATATCAAACACGGCGTGGGCACCAAATACTTGTAAAGGAACCCCATCCCAAGTTATTATTCGGTACCTTTGATCCCGGCGACTATTTATAATCCCAGTAAAATTAATTAAATCTCCCTTAATCAATTTGGGACGAATTTTCTTAATTAAATTAATTTACGGCGCAAAGAAAGGAAATATTTGCGAATTCCGTTCAACGAAAAAGAACAAGCAAACGTTTAGATTTATTGCTCGAGTTTCATGAGAGATCCATTTAAAACTGTCCCTCATCCAAGCGACTCTGTTGTTCGGAATGCGGATAAATTGGATTAATAGAAATTGCAATTGCGCAAAGTAATACCGCTATTTTGACTGTGGGCGTGCATGACGCGTAATGGAATCGGGATGATTGATAACCGGAGGATTATTAAACGGCGATAATCCACCCCGTAATTTCTTTTCGAATCGCTTTGGATGGGAGCTAATAATTTCATTATGCTACCTGATTACAGTCCCCCTTTTAACGGCTTAAAAGCTTTATAGTCGACGATAATGTCTGACATGCATTTTTAAAATGTTTTTAAGCAAATGCGACTGCTTTAATAATAAACTACACTCTTTCATGTTCCTTAATTTCTACCATGGAAAAGGATGCTGGGTATAGGCTCGTGCAAGGACTCACAAGATTCAGTTTAACCACTGATTAACGTATTCACGTAAATAGGTACGGGTACGTTACATTAAAATTAAGCAACATAGTTTTTCAAAAGTGGAAACCTATAACACTATCAATAAATGCCTATAACCGTCGAGAGGGGGGTTTGAGCCATTAAAGTACTGTGTGAAAGTTTTCCCAACTCCCATAAATCACATCCAAAAAGTATTAAATGGTAACCGTCCACGGTTCAACAATAAGAAGGCCTTTAGAATGCTTATAATTAGTTATAATCATAGTATAGGTTTCTTTACGATGCTCTTTGTTTCACCCACGGAGGTCATGCGAGGTTTTCTTTAATTTCTTTAGGCGCACGCACTACTTTGTAAAAAGACGAGATTCGATTATTACTTACTCTCCATTCCAGTTACTCGACAATTTTTGTCAGCCTTTTGGGATTTTTATTGGAGCTGTATAAGTTTAGAGAAATTTTCTCTTGTTATTTTGCTTTCGACACGTTGATGATGCATTTGTGAATATATTTTACACATACAAGGCCGTTTTCGGTATGTTAATGAAAATTAGGTATTTACCTTTTGACTTTGAATAATCATTTTTAGGCTTCTTACTTCTGGTTTCCTCTTTTCTTCTTTATTGCGCAAGAAAAGTTCAGTTGGGGAGATCCACCGCCATCTTATCAAGTCAAGCACGCCATAGATGAGTTTCTACATTACGGGCTGGGAAAATTCGACTTTAATTCTGCAAATTATTACCTGTGACCTACTTACACACGAAGTTTGTTGACCTACACTTCGATGATTGTTCCTGAATTGTAATCGAAAGTATTAACGAACCGTTTGGAGAACGATACTCGTGAAAATTGCTTCGATATCTCTGATTCTATTTACACTACCCGTGTCGTTTCCGAAGAATATACCTAGCGAGACCCGATTTGAGCAACATTACCTACGATTACTTTTGTGTGACTGAGAGAAATCATTTGTGTTAGTTTAGCTACGTTTCATATTATCATTTATGTTAATTGATTTACCGATATTAGCTACCATTGCTTTGTAAATAAATTTTTGAAGTTACCAAGACTCTTGTCCAAAGCTGATATCTACTGGTTTTGGTTACGTTATTTGTTTTACTCAGAAGAATCGGCTCATATTACCTTGGTTATGTTTTAAATTGTCGGACTAATAGAAATTTAGTTATTCGTGCATCGTAAAGTTCTGTGTTAAGTTTAACGTCACGTTTACGCTTTTCTACGCCGACGATTGTAAAAATAATCCCTGGTCTGTCAAAAATTTACTTTTGTTAGTGTAAAGTCGTTCGAATTATTTATTCTTATTGGGTATCAATTACAGTTTGGCATTGCATGCGCAATTTTTATGTGCCGTGATATTCACTATCCCTTTTATTGGTTTGTTTGTGTTGTCTGTTACAGATTGGCAGAAAGCGCCCTTCTTGAGCTCAATAAAACCGTTGCGACATGTAGTTCAAAAGGTAATTTTTTTATTTCGTCGGCTCCTTGATATAACGTTTGATTACATACATATACTCTCATTGGCACTCATCAAATTAAACCTGTGGATGACCTCGGGAAGTCCTAACGTAACAAAAATGAAAAAATATTAAAAACAATTCAAGTATTAGTAACAAAACAAAACTGTGAAGTTGCTAGTTCCAATTCTCATTTCGAGCCAAACTCTTATCAACATAACATGTTTATTGTGTTAAAGTAACATATGAGCTTATGATCTTCTGAAAAGATCATACCCTAAAAAACAAATAAAATTAATGCTCTAATAGAACAAGAATTTTCTAGTACACCATTGGTTTAGAAATTAAATTTGCTTTGGACCATGTAACATATTCCTACACTATTTAAGATATTGGTACAAATCTGTTATTCTCCTACAATTCTTGATTTTTTTAGCTTCCTAGCTTGAGATAGGTGGCTATTGCAAAATTTCATCAAATGTCGACGTTTTAGATCATTTTAAGCAACTATTCAAGAATAAAATTTTGGATCTGTAATGTGTACCTAAACGTCTTGTAGACGTTACTTCGGTCTAAACAGTAAAAATAACGACATTATATTTCGTTGTCATATCGAAACTTCAGTTCTTGAACTTATTCCCAGTTAAGTTTAACAATATGGTAGTGTATGTAAGTATGATAATTGTTATGAAAAGTTAACTCAAAATTAGTTTGATGCAAAAAAACATCCATGGTCCTACCTACACCTCATTCTTTATGAACGTTGTTGAATGTACACGATTCCTCGAAAACTTTATTTTGTTCAAATATTTTAACCCGAATCATGATAAGAAGGTTAGACGGAGCTTTTAGTCTAACAAGCCTTCACATAGTAAAGCTAATTTAATCCACTAGTTTTAGATACACAATTATTGTGGGTAGATAGCATAATGTTAGTAAATGACGTGCAGAAGTTTCGAATTGGGTACACATTTTTCTCGGGCCTCTCTAAAGTAGCTTTCGTGTTTAGACTTGAGGACAATCTTTTCTAATGACATACATCTACAGGCATACTGCGTTATATTTAATTGGTCATTTCAAAAGTGCCTACTGCCATTTAGAGTATTATTTCTACAAGGCGTAGTAAAAACCGAATTGATTCTACCACCAAACAACAACACAAAGAATATATCGAAAATAAGTATTTACACAATAATCATTACTTTAAGGGGGACAAACTTTTACGATCGATGATAAGGACCCTTGAAAGTGAGTTTCAAGCTTCCTCGATTAAGTAAGTGGTATACTGATGTCCAACAACCCTCAAACAACACTTACTTATCGAAACACAAATTACTCATGTTATATTGACTACTTGTGTCTTTTGCTACGGTATATTTTCCCTTTTCGAACAGCTCCTTTATTCTACAAAACCCAGTTTTAAAATCTGCACCAGTTTCTACTCGAAAGATCGCATTTTCTACAGTATAAAAATATTTATTTACTCTCTTATAGTGCAATTAAACCAAATCAGATAAATAAATGTAAATGTAAACAAGTTAAAAAGTTTACATAAAGCGGATTTCCACTTGCATTCATTTCCCATTTCCGGCCACAAATATGAAAGATAGCGATGCACATGGGCAATCCATTTTTGACGTGCTACTTCAATTTCAGTTTATGAGAAGAATTTCATTTCCATGCTTTTCTAAATAAGAAAGTTGGAACTGCGCATGCGCAAACCTAAATTTTGAAACTAATGTTAGATTTTCCTTTGTTCCAAGCGCCTAAGTATCAAATTTCAGTTAAATGGTGCCATAGATAAAAAAAGTTGGCACTGCGCATGCGCAAAACCAAATTTTGAAATTGGTGTTTGATTTTCCCTTATCCCAAGTGCCTATGTATCAAATTTCGTTTAAATTCTTCCATAAATAAAAAAGTTGGCACTGCGCATGCGCAAAACCAAATTTTGAAATTGGCGGTTGATTTTCCTTTATTCCAAGTGCCTATGTATCAAATTTCATTCAAATACTTTTATAAGTCAAAAAGTTTGCAATTCGGTTTATAAATGGTCGAGATGCGAAAAGGGCACTGTGAATTTTGAATCGATTCGATTCAACTTTTGGCATTGCGTATTATATGGCTAAAGCTATGCCCATATTGAATTTCATGCAATTCAGTTCATAACTAACGGAGATGTAAAAGCGATCGAACATTTCTAAACAAAGTTATCGTTCACACGGACAGATAGATGGACAGACAGACAAAGGAACAGACGGACAGACCAACCGGCAGACGACAGATAGCAATGCAAAATTATAAACGATCTCTAGGATCGTTAATAAACGGCAAAAGTGTAAAATTATGGAACATGTAAAAAACGGTTTTTTGTTTTTTTTACAATAACTTTTTTTGTAAGCGGTACAAAAAAAATTCCTTCCTTGGTACAAGACTCGACACCATAACGAACCAAATAGCGAAAAAAGTAGAACAATAGCTCTTAAGATAAAGAACTAGTAGCGTCGCAAAACTAGCGGACGGACGGACGGACGGACGGACGGACAAAGTGGCCACAATAGCGCATTTTTTATTTTTGTGGAAATGCGCTAAAAATGAAAATAAGATAAATACTCAGTCAGTACACCCCAAGATATATAAGTTCACCTTAGGGTTTTAATAGTTTATCCAACAAAATTAGATGCATATTGATTTATACACGTAGTATAAGCGGAGTAGAATGTTAACGATAAACGTACGCATCTAAATCAGCGTGAGTTGTTACTTGTTACCATAGCAACCAAACTCAAAAACGTAGGGGTTCTCTTTGCCATGTCGAAAATGGCATTAGAAACAAAAGATGCTGCTTGAATATTGGTTTAAACTCGACGTAAGTCTCTAAAGTTACGTTGGTTCCGCTTTAGTTTCATATAAATAGCTAAGCACGTGGCTAGCCGAGAGAGACGCTTATTTTTTGTGAAGGTGTACACATCGAATTAATTAAAACTGAACAGTCGGCGATCGGGTTACTGTACTGTGTATAAAAACCGGTAAGCGATTTAACTTTTTCGACTTTCAATTCTAAATAACACTTCACTTGGTTCAAATATTCTAACCCGAACTGTAATAACGGAGCTAGAGTGGGTATATTTATAGGTCATACAAGAACATATGTTTATAACCGTTTAGTAAGATTTTGGTTAACCAATAAATAATAAAGTATATACAGTAAATAATAAATAGTTAGATACCTAGTGTGTTTTGTTCGTTTTGAAAGTGTCGTGGGATTATCTGTTCTTATACAAGAGGCAGGGTCGCAACGAAACAGGGAGGTTACAATTCCATGAGCCTATGGTACTAAATTGGTGGCATACACCAAGTGTGACAGTTGGATCAACTATCAACGAAATGGTTCTCATTTTGGATTTCGATATGTTTTCATGAGAGTACTAGATTAGACATGCTCATTTTTCGATTAACTCAGTCCCTTCATCTGCAGTTATCGTATCTTTCTTGCTGTCCACACTATCCCATTTTTGAACCTAAACGAAATGCCAATTAGGATAAGGATAGAGTGTGCTTAATTAATATCTTTTACCTCAGATGATGCGAAAATAATAAATAATATACAGGAGAGAATTCCTATACTGCCACATATTGTAAATATGTACTTCCAGCCTTTCAAGACGTTCTAAGAAGGGTATTGATAAGAGCAGGTTTGTTCTTTAGCAGTCTTACCGTGTTTTGTAAAAGCGTCTTCGTTACCATCGGGGCTAACACGTTAGAGGCGACCGAAAACATCTGAACTAAGCTAATTGCCGGAGCAGTGTAGTTCGGTGCAATGTCCACTATGTTAACCATAGCCCCCGAAAAGCTTGCCGGCAGGAATATGCTGATAAGAGCCCACACACTCAAAAGAGCTGAAATGTCGCAAGGCAAATACCCCAATGATATCATTAGCAATGCCGATGGTATGTGACCTGTAAATGGTACGCGATGAGAATACGCAAATCACAATTTTCACTTACCTACAGCGGACATTAATTTTCGATTGGTCAGCAAGTCCAAAACGTTGTGTATTCGCAATTTATCCGCCATGTATGAGAAGATCAATGAAGAAATGAAGGCAGCCAAACAAATTACACTAGCAAATTCTCCGTTCTTAAAAAAAGAGCTTGAGCGTTTTCGACACCTTCGGACCCTTACCCTTTCCACGTTTAATCCAATGACATTTTTTAAGTACGATGGGCCACTTATATTTATAACTGCAAGTGCCCACATTCTACCAAATGCCGAGAATGCAATTGCCCACAGAGGTAAAGAACAAACCATGGAATCCCATGGGACTTTATAACTGTAAACGCTCAGCATCTCGCGATTGCTCTTAATATACTCAAGTTCGCGCAAAGTAATACTTGGGTGCAACTCTGGCTTGTTATACGCTAATAAACACCAACATATACACATTATCAGCGCTGCAAATTGACGAATAACTTCTGAACGAATAAAATATACCAACCAAGAGCTGCGGCGATAACGTACGTATACTCCCATCCAACAAAGGCTATAGTTAAACCAGGTAGCAGTTGATTCAGCATGTTACCGATGAAAAATCCCTGAAAGCAGGATGAAAACCTACTTCGTTCATGAATCGGAATCCACGATGGTATCAGACCGAATAGGCCAGGCCACACAAGCCCCTACGAAACTGACAATTTAGATGATCGAGCCCCAAGCACGAACCTGTGCCAATCCGTGTACGAACTGAAGAAAAATAGCGGCATGATAGTCAAGTTTACTGGCAAATGCAACCAAAACGTTACATACGAAGATGGTGAACAAACTGCTCCCGATCACCTTCTTTGAACCGTACTTGTACGTTGCGTAACCTCCGAAAGCTTGCGAAATTATGGTACCAAAATGAGGCGACGTCAAGAAGAAGTACTGTACATCGTCTGACCAATCCAAGCTTCCCCCATAGTTCTGCGAGAATATGACCTAGTTTATTCGATTATTTCGAAAACACTTACGTTAGGATCTCTCGAAGTCGATTTATTTTCCTGTGCACTACATGTAATGGTAACTTCGGTTAGGTTACCGGGGTGTTCTTTCACCATAGCAAGTAGCGTTAAATTTGCCACCCCTACATTCAATATGGTGACTATAATAACAAAGAGTGAAAGTATGTACATTTGTATGCGCGCGGGAACCATTGATTATTATTGTTTCGGGCACCTCACATGCATAAAGTCTGATTGTTGTACCGAGAGAGTGATTATTGCTTTTATCTAGAGCAGGAAGTTTCATATCTTCTTATCACATTCAGCGGAGATTAAGTATTAATGAAGTTAATTGGACCTAGTAAAAGGTCTGCTAGAGTTTATTCGTTTCAAGTTGGTATCGAAAATCATTTCCACCGCTAAAGAAGATGCAAAACATAATTGAAATGTCAGATTTTTCAAATAAAGATCCAAATTTGGCTCGGATCTCCTTTAAATTTCCTCTAAAATTGGGAATCAGCAGATTAGAAGCAAGGTCACATTTTTCAATTAAACGTACTGTAAAGAAGTCTTTACTAGTTATCAAAGTATGCATCATTCTGTACAACTGCTAAAGTATGTATATGGGGAACCGCGAAAGGGCAACTACGGTGACTGTTTAAAAAGAACGAATTTTTAACAATTCTATCAAAATTTCATTTTTTTAAATAAATATTGTCACAAAATGTAATAACTTCAACCAGTGTTTGTTTTTTCCTTTTAGAAATTAAATAGTTGCGTATTTTTTTTGTTTAAATTTTATCGCTTTGAAGTTGCTCAATTTAGAAATAAGGTAGAAGTAACATACATCTGGTCAAGTTTGCGTACTTTATAAAAGGTTTTATCTGACCGTTGCGACAAGAAAAAATTAATTAACGCACGTGTTTTATCGCTGAGAGATACGGTGATACAAAGAATTGCGCATTTCATGTGCAGAAGCGGGGACGGTTGGCGCCTTCCGTCGTGGTTGGCGTTTATGAAAGCTATTGATGATTGGCGAAGTTTTTGAAATTTTGTTAAAAAGATTATGGTATAGTGAGTGGTTTTTTAAATATTGGAATCAACGTAAAAACGAAGATCGTTTCGCGACGGTTGAAGAGCGTGTAGATATTTTTACGCTAATTTTTGGGCAGTCGGCGCTATTTGTTTAGTTGAAGAAGCAGTTCGTGATGTTTATAATTTTTTATAATAGGTCTGTGAGAAGTTTAACGCATGTTGTCCGATTACCAAAAAAGTATCGTCGAGTTGAAAAAGCAAAGGAATTGTAGTACCGCGAGGCCCTATGGGGAAACAATCCCTCAGAATTAATTTGAATTAACGTAAATTGATTTGATTTGACGAATTGATTTGAATTAAGGTGAATTAACATGAATTTACGGGAATTATTTTGAATTAACCTGAATTAATTTGAAGTTGAATTTTTGGTGTACACAAAAAAAACAAACAAAATTAGCTACTAATAATTTTGATGCAAAACTTTGACCTCGACTTCAACTCTATGTCCTATCTCAAATTATAACCACATTTAACGTTAACAAATAATTGAAATTCACATACAGCATGGCCAATCCTTTTTTTTGGTGCTAAAACCACGCCAGGATCTCGCTCCATGAAAATTCAGGTTTATGACGGCCCAACCCTGGTAAATAATAAAAAAATGCTACATTAATAACCTGTATCAAATAGTTACGTTCATTTAAAGTGTTCTCATAATTCTGATAAGATTCACAACAAATAGCAATCAGTAATGAGTAAAGTTCCATGCATGGTCGCCTAATATAAATGATAGATAGAGTGAGTTAACATTACACAACATTTTTCTATAAAGGCCTTAAATTTACGAAGGTATCAAGCGAATAAGAGTGCAGGAAAATTCTTTCCGGAAAATTAGCACCGGCAATTACGCCCCTGGAATATTCTTGCTGTAATAAACACGCCCGAAAGTTCGCCTTCAAAATGTTGACCCGATTTGATTCATAAAGCGCCATTTTGGGGCGTGAAAGAGTTACAAAATCAAGTAGGGACGCGCCAAGGAAAAGAAAGGGATTCTTCGATTAGCGACTTATTGATTTATTCTGTAACAAAGTTACTTATTTTCCGCCTTGCAACCTGCGTTGAAGAACGCCCGGTATATAAACTCGATGTGAAAGTGCTTCGTTACAAAGACTGTAGTTCTGAACGCATTTCGTTTTGATTTATTTAATTAACTCGTTTTCAAATTGTTCCCTTATATGTAGCATCCGGCAGCCCTTGGCGTGGAGAAAATGATGCTGATGTAATACTTCAAGATTTCAGCTTCATTAGTCAGCCGATTTTTTTAGATTCCATGTGGTAAAGAAACAAAATAGAAAAGCGGTTTTAACGACTCAAAGGCCGTACGAGATAAGCAGCTGGTTATCTTAAATTCTTAACCTCGCAGATTGCATTTAAATTCCAACTAAAAGGTGTTAATTGGATTAACGAATATTAGAGTTTCGATGCGGTCAATTAAGTAAGCATAATTAATGATTGACATTTAAATGAGTTGCAAAAAATACGATCTGTTTGCCTTGGGCCTCAAAAGAAGTGCTCTTAATTAGGGCGTAATTAATTAAAAAGAATTTTAATTTGTTTGATGCATCATTCCGTTTCATTTTGCTTTGCAATTAAGTTACCGCACCGTTTGGAACTAAGGTATAGGTTTTCAATCCGCATACTAACATTCTGAACGTTAAGCTTATGAAGTAAAAATTTAAGGAGGGTGGTTGTGGCGAGAGAATTTAGGTTTGGATTTAAATTTTTTCGATTTTCCGACAGAAAAAAGTAAATTAGAATTTTTAAAGCTATAAAAAGTCTCGAGGTTCTGCAGTGTCCTCCCAGACAAATATTGTTGATGATTCAAAGAATTTAGGTGGTGGTTTGCGGTGAACAAATTGCGCGTTAATTCTAACAAGTCATTATCAATGCGTCTTTGTTTTTTCAAGTTCAAGATTGCGCTGTTTTTGCAACAACCTTAAAACCATCTGTGATTGGTAGTACAAAAGACACTAACCAACAAAAAATTTAGACATCGCCATTTTGAATATGCCATTATGGACGTTCAAAATGTTACTCAGTAGTGAGGGGGTAGAGAAATTGGAATATTTACAGAATTAGCGTTTTGCCATTTGGTGCGATCAGTACGATCTTGTAGAAAAGAACAATTCGCGTTTTGGCATTAAAACGTGACCATTTGGTCCCAATAGAAGCATACGCCTTTTTGTCCTTGGGGCACTCTTTCAAAGTTAAACCATGAACTTTCAAAGCTCGTGAAGAAAGTAGTTAGTATGTTACTTGCGTGAAGTAAAAATAAGCATACGGTGTAGAAATGGGACTTTCCCTTTTTTAAAACATCAATAGAGTTATCTGTGTAATTTGTGTGACTGTATTCACTAAATTCGGTGCTAATTAAAAAGTTGCAAACAGTAAAGCTAAAGGTGATTTCCTCATCAGTAAGAGCGATAACAACCCCCCAACTTTTCACTATATTCGAAATTTTCCCCGGAGTCTACAAAATTGAAGAAGATTTGAAAACAGTAGCGGTTTTCTCAACGTCGATCTACTCATTTTAAGACTTTAAGAAGGTTTAAGAAAGACGTGATCAAACTTTCGAAATTTGTTAAAAATAGTTTGGAAAGGCTTCATTGAGTAAAATTTTTAAAGAAGTGAGTTTAATTTTAACAATATATTTTCTCAAATAATTTTTTAAGCAGGGAATTGCACCCATAGAGAAAGATTCAAGAAAAGAGGGAAAGGAGCCTGTTTCTCAATCAGTTTTCTTTCAGTAATTGATTTAATTTCATTTCGTGCTAGCCGGGAATTAGCTGAAAAAATTTTACTGATAGAATTTAGATGAGAAACCGGAAGTTAAGGTAGGTAAAAGACGAGCTAAGGGTTTCAACGCCGTGAAACAGAAAAGCCTATTTCATGGTAGGTCACTACTTTCGAGCATGTAATTCATGTTTTTCTATTACGTATTACGATAATATTTTATAACTATTATCAGGTCTACATCCTGCTATGATAACATTAAGATTAACTATAAGAAACCGTATAAAAATTAAAATAAAGTAAGCACTAAGTTCGAGATGATACCGGCGCGTGTGGAATTATACATTCTTGCACTGCTAGTAATTACGGTAACCACTTTCAATTTAAACGTTGCTAGTACGACGATAGTGTCGATGGTAAAAGAGTTCTACATGAGGGTGCCAGAAACCGATGAGCTGAATGCGTGCCACAAGCGCGTCAATGCTTCCACGGTAAGAATTATGGTTGTTTCACGACTGAAATTGTGTTAAAATTCACGTAGAACAATGGAGGAAGCTTGGAATGGTCCGGTGACGTCCAGTTTTTATTCTTGACGTCTCCCTACTTGGGCTACGTAGTGGTGCAGACTCTGGGAGGGTACGCGACGCAAAGGTTTGGCACGAAGAAAGTGATCGGTTGCAGCTTGTTGACTATTTCCGCGTGCAATTTGGTGTTACCGATCGGATGTAAGGTTCATTACAGTTTCGCAATAGTTCTTCAATTTGTTCAAGGATTTGCGCAGGTTTGTAGCCGCAGTTGGTGCCTAATATGTGTCTTAAGTTCGTTAGGGAGGTATCTGGCCGGGACTGTTCGGTATCATCCCGTATTGGATTCCTTTGCGAGAGAGAAGTCGGTTTGGGTCGTGTTTCCAGGGAAGCGCGATAGGCGCCATGTCGGCGCAATTCATAGCTCGACTTGCTACACCCTCCATCGGATGGGAATATATTTTTGTTGTGGCCGCGTTCGTTGGTAATTTCGACTTGGGTACACTGCCTTTTCATTGTAGGATTTTAGGGCTAATAATGAGTCTGGGCTGGTTTCTGTTGGCTTGCAACGAACCAGAGCTCCATCCGCGGATTACCTTGGATGAACTGGATTACATCAAGAAACACCAGCAGGTGTTGCCTCCGTACAGAGATAAAATACCGTGGGGTTCTATGGTTGGATCTCTACCACTATGGGCAATACTGTTTTCTGCTTTTGGCAGAGCGTGGTTTGGCAACACAATTGGCATAAGCGGGCCGTTGTATTTAAAAGCAGAAATTGGTTTGGATGATGGCTCCGTAAGTAAACCAAGAGCGTAAAAGGATTCTTACAGTACTTATATTTCAAGATCGGAGATTTCTCTGGCGCAATTCACTTTGCAAGTTTTCTTACGGGATTAATTTTCGCTTATATTGCCGATAGATTGCTAATAGAGGACGTTGTCGGCGTACTTGCAAATCGTAGACTTCTTCTAGGAATAGGCAAGTATAGAGCAAATGGTTCTATTACCTAATCGTATCTCTTAGGTCAAATACCATCAGCAGTACTCATGATATCAATGGGTTATGTGTATTGCAACGTTCCCATTCTTTTGTGCTTTTGGGCACTTGTGCACGTAGACCTATCAGCGTGTGCACCGAGCGCGATGGTCAACGTTGTTGACGTGGCACCAAATTTCGCCGGACCCGCGATTAGCTTAATCCTAATGATTGCAGTCACACCCAACGTATTTGTTTTACTGGTGACAAACTCGTTATTACAAAATATGGTATGATTCTCGACCACTTGGGTCCAACTTAACCGCCTCCTGTATCTTTTAGAATGCTTTGGACGCATGGAAGTACACCCTTAGCATTGCAGGCGGTATAAGCTTAGTGTCGTGCGTACTGAATATAGTTTTCGTCTCAACTAAGGTAGGAAAAGTTGCAAAATGTGAAATAGTTACGATAGTGCATAGGTTCAAAAATGGAACTACGCCGAAATTAACAAGGATGACTACAGTCTGAACGAAAAAACAAAGTTAATCAATCGATAAAATAGGCAACAATAAACGATTTGTGGCTGCAGACATTACCAACAATAATAAATGCTCGAAAGGGGCAAATAAAAGGAATGTCCGTTGAAATATAATCGTCAAAAAACATTTTGGACTATTGGTTTATTTGGAAAAGCATGTTTCCTACACTACAACCTATACGTTACATACAATGTATCTCAGTACACAAGTTTGGATGTTTTGTGTGTAAATGAACTCTGGCTTGCCCATGATGATCAAATAATAACCTGTCAGTTTGAAAATTATGTAGTTGGCAGTCATTTTAATCGAAAATATTTTCAAAGAGGTGGGGCAATGATCCAAATTAAGCCTAGCCTCAGTTTTTTCACTTTACAGTTTGTCACTGATTTAAGTATAGAAAAAGATTTCGAATGTTGTGGTCTTCAACTGTTATCCAATTTTAAATGTGTAATGTCAATTTATCGTGAATCGGCAGGCAATATGGGTGTCTTTTTGATGCAGCTAAACAACTTGAACAGTTACTGATAATGCTTTCTACGAAAAAGCGGGTTATCATTTGTGGTGATTTCAATATAAATTTACTACTGGATTCAAAAAATGTAAAGATGTTTGTATCATTACTTTAACTTCACAAATATGTTTGACTCCCCGACAAGGGTTACAAGAACATCAGAGACGTGCATTGATAATATTTACACCAACTTTGATACATTTTGTTCAACCAAAAACATTTACATCGATTTTTCGGACCATAATGCCTTAATACTCAACATGACAGGCGCCGTCTCTAAAATGCACTACAATAAACACGTATACAGAAAGGGAATAAGTTTCAGTAAGATTAATTTAAATTTGTTTAGCAGTATGCTAACGAATACGAATTGGTCACAAATTTACACAGCCAAACATGGCAAATTTGATATATTTTATAGACAGTTTTTATGTTGTTTTAATAAATCGTTTCCTATAAAAAAACCTGCGCTCCAACGTACATAAGAAAGGATGAATTACTAACGGTATCAAAAAATCGAGTAAAACAAAACGGGAACTGAAGCAAATTGTTAATCATTTTCCGGATCCCACCTTAGTAAATTACTATAAGTTATATTGTAAGAAATTTAAAGACATAGTACGGGCCGCACCAAGAAATTATATCGCCGCTGAAATTAACAAATCTCCCAATGTTATAAAAACAGTATGGGAAGTAATTAAAATTGATTTAAATAAAAAAACAGAAGCCAGGGAGAACTTAAACTTGGTTGTTAATGATATTAAACATTATGACCCTCCTGTTGTCGCAGATTGTTTCAATATTAGTTTTGCTGATGTAGGTGTCTCCATCCAAAAGAATTAACTCCTATTCCAGGAGGGAAATTATTAATGTCGCCGAATAGAGGAACATCTTTGTTTCTTAGTCCTATTACACACTCCGAAGTGGAATCAATTATAAAATCTCTAAGGAGCACATTATCTACTGGATATGATGATGTCCCACAAAATATTATTAAGGTCGTTGCTAAATTAATTTCGAAGCCACTTGCAGCTGGGGTTTTCCCATATGTCTTAAAAATTGCTAGAATTCGTGCTCTATTTAAATCAAAAGATAAAACGAAGGTAGAAAATTATCGCCCAATTGCCATTCTGTCGATTTTTTCTAAAATAATCGAGAAAGCTTTAAAAAACCGTATTAATGAATATTTTAGACAAAATGATCTTTTTTGCAGCCAACAACACGGTTTCATACCCGGCAGATCTACTAGTACAGCTCGCAATAATTTAATGTTAAATATTTTAACTGGTTGAAAAGGGGAGAAGTGGACAGCTAGTGTTAATTGTGATCTATCTAAAGCATTTAATGTGTCATGACTCATGAATGAAATAAACGACTCAATTCCTCAAAACCTTCCCCATGGATATTTAATTGTTGACAGACAGATAAATTGTGAAATGTTACGACATGTTTCGATTGTTAATCATCTTCAGGTAACAAACTAAAATATTTAAAGTTATAAAATACTTCACATTTGCGATAAGGGTATGAAAATGAATTTTCTAGAAATGTTGGAGATGAACAAATTAAAAAAGAATGCTCACTTATCCCTGAATGAAATTCAAGGCTTTAACAATAACTTCTTATTCTTCCATTGATATTCTGATTCACTTTGTACTTTCCATTTTTGCTTTTTGCTTCACTGTGTATTAAAAGAGTTGGTATCACTGCTCCCCAAATTTAAGTTATATTGGTATCTGTTTGTCACTTGCCTTCAGCCGTTAATTGCCCAATGGGGTTAAAATTTTGAAATTAAATAATGTTAATCTTTGCTCATCAATGAGTTGTAAGTATGTTTTGTTCAGAGTTATTATCTAATTCAATAATAGTTTCAGATTTCAAACAATGTTAGTAATATTTGTATAGGCGGTTTCCGCTTGGCCCTCAGCTGGCCGTGTGTGTTTTTTTATATCAACTATGTTAATATTTGTTTAAAATTTACCCTCTTCACCATGGCCCGTAAGTATAAGATCTCACAAATACAATGTGTTACCCGAGACTTTTCTAGGTTAACTCAAAATTGTTGAAAATTTAATTTAATTCTTAAATCTTGAAACCTTTTTTTTATAATATTTTTAAATATCTGATTCTTTCATACTTTTAAAAGCAATTTATAATAAAGAGGTAACAAATTAAAAAAAAAAATTTAAATTACTTAATTTTATTTATAATAATTCAAATTTCAATGTATCGTCAAGGCTTCAACAACTTTTCAACTTTTCAATAATGTAGTAATTTTTCTCACCGTACTTATAAGTAAGTGTTTTTTAATAGCTATCTAGTCAACGGTTTAACTTTAAATATTTTAGTTTGTTACCTGAAGATGATTAACAATCGAAACATGTCGTAACATTTCACAATTTATCTGTCTGTCAACAATTAAATATCCATGGGGAAGGTTTTGAGGAATTGAGTCGTTTATTTCATGGTTCATCACCCCCATTTTGAGCATGGATCAACCACAACCAAGAGTTTTTTCTGCATTTAATGTGATTAATCATACTATTTTATTGAATAAATTATTTCATTATGGTATTAGAGGAATAGCTTTACAGTTAATAAAATCATATCTAATTAGCAAAGAGCAGTTTGTACAAGTTTCACATACCGAAAACGGCAGCAACACTTCAATTGAATCCGACCGACGGGTTGTATCAAGTGGGGTGCCTCAAGGCTCCGTCTTGGGACCTTTACTTTTTGTCATTTTCCTTAATGATTTGCCATTTAATTTTGGATCACTTGAATCAGTTTGCATGTTACTGGCAGCACGTCACAGTCACAACTTTCAAATAATCTGATACAAGCACATCGTTGGTTCTCAAATAAACAATTACAATTAAATGTCGATAAAACCAACATCATTGTATTCGGGAAAGATATTACGCAGTTTGAAAATTTTAATTTTGGCAATGTTAAACTTAGTTTTGTTCATACATGTAAAATTCTAGGCTTTGAAATTGATAATAAAATGAAATGGCGCCAGCATAGCTCATAATTAATTTTAAAACTGAATAAAGCTTTATTATCTCTCCGTCATCTAAGACGCTTATGTCACTATGATACATTAAGGAGTGTAGATTTTGCATACTTTGAATCTCATTTACGATTCAGTATACTATTTTGGGGAAAATCAAAGCTTATCAGCAGTATCTTTAAGCTGCAGAAAAGAGCCATCCGCATACTGGTTGGAATAGGTCCACAGGAGTCAAGCCGGTCTCATTTCAAAGAATTAAAAATCGCGACCTTATACAATTTATATATTACTGAATGTGCAGTGTACGTCCACAACAACATTCACCTGTTTGTTCCTAATGCCAAGGTTCACAATTACAATACAAGACGTGGTAAGTTTATTAGAACCCCAGTTTCAAAATCTAGCATTTTTAACAATTCTTTCATTGTAACAGCTATAAAAATATACAATAGCCTACCACATACCTGAAAGGAAAGTAACACTTCTGGTTTAAAAAAAATTTGAATGCAGACTTCAGGGAATTTGTTTTTTATTCTATATGTGAATTTTTTGATTCTTTTAAATAACTACGTACATATTTTACATTGTTTGTATGTGTACACCTGTATTGTAATATTTAAAATTTGTGTGTGTGTGTGTGTGTGTGTGTGCACCTCTGTACTGTAATAATTGTTGTTTACTGTGCAAGATTATTCAACGGTAAATATGAATAAAGTCTATCTATCTATTTATCTACAAACATTCACGATTCGAATCATGTACTGGTACCGGTACGTTTACGTTTTTACGATTTAAAACGCAAAACAGCGATTTAGCGAATTTAATTTGAGTCATCTACTTCGATAAGAAGGTGAGAAACGTTCTGCCGTGTTTACTCGTCTCCAGTATTTAAGGGAGCACCAGTTCCACCTTATGGGCAAAATAACACGTGCGTTAAATAAATTTCGTCTGATAATTAAACTCCTCATCGCATACGACCAGATGTAACTTTTTTTTTTAAATAACGCAGATTCGATCAGATGTGTCTTATCTAAATAGAATAAATGACAAAATCGATAAAATTTCTGATGAGGCATTTAATTCTTACTTGACATTTCAAGATGAAATTGGTCGATTTCATTTGATGTTACACTTAAAAAAATGTTTATAGAAACTTGAGAAATTCTGGAACTTGGACTTGGCTTGAAAACGAAATTGACAAGTAAACGTGGAAATAATATGAAGAAAGCAGATTGATAAGAACTCTAGGAATTGACGAAGAATTTTAGAAGTAAAAGTGAAACTAATTTGTAGAAAATTTGAGAGGTACATAAGGAGAATTCCACGGAGAGAGGGACTCGAGAGATATTTAAAAAAAGATACTAATTTTTACGGGTTTTCTATTTACAGCCTCCACTATACGAGTATTGTTTCAAGCTACACTAGATCAATTTTCGTGACCACGGTTTTTTGTCAATTACCCTGAAATTAAATTCAAAAATAATAACAAGGGAGGGCAAATTGTTCACACAAAAAATATACTTTATACTATTGAACTATTGATTATACTTTAAACAGAAAATGGACTTTTGACAATTCCGATTTTAATGAGTTCAGTCAAATATAATATGCAATATAAACGGCTTCAATTTGCCAAAAACTTGGTATCTTTAAGAACGCTCATATTCGAATGTTACGTGAGAAATTTTAAACTTTAATCAAAATTATAATTTCCGAATGTTTTTTTAAAGGTAGACATCTTTCAAATTTACCGAAATAAAATAACAATACCCTATGTGAAAGAATGTCCTTCTACAATACATCGTGAAGCGATAGGATCATGCCGACTGTAAAGATTTGTCCGTCGGATGCCTCTTCTTCTACGAATTTGTCAGGGAGTCGTTGCCCTCCGGATGAAGTTTTTCGGACGTTGACTTCCAATGTTCATAGATCGCAAGCAAGCAAAATTTTATTACCGTGGAACGGGTTTAACAATGGTTTTGGACGCTTATTATACACACAAGAAGGAGACTTCATCAATTAGCCAATTTTTGTCACCTAACTTTTATCAATACTTGTTCGCTTGTGAGATACTATATAACACTTTCACGAATACGAACTCCAACGACAAATTTCAATCCCCTTTGTATCTCACACACAGCGCAACAACTTTATACGGGATTTTAATAATAGTACTTTTTTTCCAAAACAATATGTTGGCGCTCTAGAATAATTTTTCCTTCGCCACTTACGGAATGCGTTCAACCAAATGAACTGGGAAAATCGATTTTTATAAGTTAATCACAAATTTTTTAATTTTTCGGGACCGAAACTGTCCGCTCTCAAAGCTAAATCGAGAATCCTCCCAGAGCCTCTCCAAAAACTGATTCTCATCCAGTTTTTTCATAATTAAATCCGCACAAAATGGTGGAGTGTTAATCAAGGCAACCATTCATTACTTTTTATTGGTTAATGGTCTTTTTCCAACCAATCCCTGTTGTTTTCCAGCTCACGCAAAAAACCGTACACTCGGCAAGTTTCTCGCGTACTTGTTATCTAGATTGAACGTAAGAAATGTAATGCTAAACCCTCATTAAAATGGATGTAACCCGATACAAAACCCATACTTCTTGACTTCTAGGCGGTAAACATTAAGCACGGAAAATTTGTTTCGTGCATGTTGTCAGGTTATACTCAAAATTTGAACTTTATCATTCAGATATTAATAAATTTCTCGGTTATGATTTTTGCACCATGAGAATCGGCGGCTAACCAGGCGGCAGTAAAAACCACTCTACCAAAATATAACGCCGTACATTTTATCTTGAAGTGATTCGGTTGTTCACGAAAACATTAAGAAAATCATCCGGAAGTATTCAATATAAACACTCCGATTACCACGCCTGTCGGGCATTTTAACGCGATAAATTCCCAAAGGCCGCATATAAAATTTGAAAATATTTTCCGAGAAAAGTTCTAATAAAATGCAAATTAAATTAAAGTGCAGGGATAGCAGTGGATGTGAATACGTAATTCTCCAACGCCATCATGCAAATTCAATTTTGATACTTAGTTTCTAGACATTTTTAATTATAAAAATCGAAATCAACACATTTGACGATTACACCCTCTAATCATACCCCTTCTTGTTTACGAGTTTGAAGTTTTTAATTAGAGACTATGTCGCGGACGTGAGGGCTGGGCTATGTTGAAAGTTGACGGCGAAACGTCGGCCTGTCGGTTTTAAAACATGAAATGTCCCATTTGTCGCGAGGCAAATATTGACTTCCTGATGGATTTAGGAACGGTTTAGAGACGGTTACGCAACGAGCGAAACCTTCGGCGCAAACTAATTTTCTGCAATAACAATAAACTTGTCGTCCCTTGCAATCAAGGAGTATTTCACAACTAATAGGGCTGAGGGCAGCACTAAGACGAAACGTGTTTTTGCATTATTGCTCTTTAACGGTTCGTCTACGGTGCCACGTCGAAAAACGAAACGCTTAGGGGTATATATTACCCTTCATTACTCTCGCTTTATTATTTTTATACCAAATTCTCTCAGTTGTCGCAGCGTCGTTTTTTGAGCGATTTTAATTTCAGTTGAGTTTATGGGGCGCGTGATGCGCTTTGTGTTATTAACCAACTAAGATGCAGAAACGTACTCACCCCTTGAACGAAAGCATTTAAATTTAGCATTAAGCTTAAGATTTAATAAAATGATTTCACATAATTTTACTTAATATGAAGCGGCATAAAGTAGCACAAAGGTCCGTAATGTCAGTAGCTGTTTGGTAAAAAAAGGCAGGGTATACAGGGTGTTTTTTTGTGAGCTTTAGTTAAACGTTTCTGGGAAAGTAAAATACGTAGGTTTTTGAATTTGTACTTAGGAGTTACTCTGAAGGCCGAATCGATGTAAAATATTTTCAAAATGGCCGCACTTCCGGAAACATCGGAAGTAGATAGTAACTTCGTTATTTTAAATGGCAACCCCTATTTTTTATTGCATTTTTGGATTCTACGTGAAATTTCAGTTCTTTTGATACCCATATGTCGATATCTGCCATTTATGGTTTTTAAGTTATTTTGACTTTAAGAAAAAAAATGGCGGATGCAGATGGTACCTTGATAATGGATTACTTGAAAAAGGTTATAGTCATGGCAACCCATTTTTATCAGTGCATAGAGAATGAATAGGGCTTCCTTTTAGTGTACTTAAAAAAAAGTTAAGTTGCGCACAACCGCACCTATGGAGATCCAAATTTAAGAAACTTCAAAGTCTATAAACTCAGTTTTTTTAAATGGAATGACCATGTTCTTAATATTGCATGAGATAGAGAATCGAAATTGGCATATTTTGATATTACATGTTCCTATAGCTATCTTTAACAGTTTCTGATTTATTCCCATTTCATTGAATTGATTTAGGAATTGATGCCATTTTTTTTCGCACTTTCTTTTTAGTAGTTGGCCATGATTTTATAACAATCGAATTTTAAACAAATCAAGGAATGGATTCTTTAATACCACTGATTCTAGTTCTAGTCTAAATCATTCATTAATAAATAAATCATTTATTAAGGATATAGGACAGAAAATTTTTGAAAAATCTAAACAGAGTCGTTCAACTGAATTTCTTAAACAACGTATAAGTCTGGAAATTAAGAGAGGTAATGCGATATCTGTTCTAGCAACAATTCCATACCAAAAATGTTTCAACGAAGTTTTTTATATTTTGCATTGAATTTATTTTGTTAATCTTGCATTTTCAATTCAATTAATTTTCTTAAATATTCTCTTGTAGAGCTTTGTATCACTTGTGTTTCAACGGTTTGTTTTTTTTTTAGGGGTACAAAATTTCCAAAATTCATACAATTTCGTTCTAGTTTTCGAATGAATGTACGGAAAGCACGCGCCGCGATTCTGCCCATTTCACCATAAATAACAATTAAATTTCAAAATAGATGAAACCACTGCGAGTCATTTTTCGATTTTTGAAAAACTTATGTTAACCTATAACAGTGGGTGATGGATTAGTGTCACTAGATTTGTTTAAAATTCAATTGTTATAGAATCATGGCCGACTACTAAAAAGAAAATCCTAAAAAAATAGTGTCAATTCAATAAAATGGGAATAAGTCAGAAACTGTTAAAGATAGCTATAGGAACATGTATTGTCAAAATATGCCCATTTCGATTCTCTATCTCATGGAATAGTAAGAACATGGTCATTCCATTTAAAAAAACTGAGTTTTTAGTCTTTGAAGTTTCATAAATTTGGATATCCATAGGGGCGGTCGTACGCAACTTAACTTTTTTTTAAGTGCACTAAAAGAAAGCCCTATTCATTCTCTATGCACTGATAAAAATAGGTTGCCATGACTACAACCGTTTGCAAGTAATCAATTATCAAGGTACCATCTGCATCCGCCATTTTTTTTTCTTAAAGTCAAAATAACTTAAAAACCATAAATGGTAGATATCGACATATGGGTATCAAAAGAAGTGAAATTTCACGTAGAATCCAAAAATGCAATAAAAAATAGGGGTTGCCATTTAAAATAACGAAGTTACTATCTATTTCCGGTGTTTCCGGAAGTGCGGCCATTTTGAAAATATTTTACATCGATTCGGCCTTCAGAGTAACTCCTAAGTACAAATTTTCAAAAACCTACCTGTTTTACTTTCTCAGAAACTTTTAACTAAAGCTCCCAAAAAAACACCCTGTACATGGTGGGGCTCAGGGATGGACGTCTAGTTTCTCTATTTTGAAAATGCGAAAACCCAGTCGCCCCATTATCTAGAGCTAGACTTGAACTCACTTCAACAATCTGTATTTCATTTCGAAGGCATGATTACCGCTAATTCCACAGCTGAGCGTGTCAAATTATATCTTTATCTCTTTCCAATGGCTAAAATACACCCAGAGCGTTATGCGCCCCTATCATTTGTAACAGCACATTTCTTTTAAGCCCCACGGTTGCGCATTATTATGAAACTAGTTGGCATAAAAACTGAATTTGATTTTTTTAGCAAGAATTTTAAAATGACCTCCGGAATTCGGTCGATTTTTTAAGGGTGTACAGGGTGACTCAACGATTGCGCGGAGTAACTTAATGCCTTGAAGATAAGATTTTTCGATAGAGTGCTTTTGTATTATGATATGGTTGAATATTCTCCACATTTTAAAAGTATTTGGAATTATACAGGGTGTCCCCACAAAGTAGGGCGCCAAAATGGAACATTTTTTTAAATAGAACCCCCTGTATTTGAATGCATTTTTTAATTCTACGTGTAACTGTGCATCTTTTTTATTATATGGTTAATATCCGAAAAGCTGGTAGTTTTAAAGATAATTCGATCTTTAAGAAAAATTGCATTTGCGAGCGTCAGTATATTGTCAAAATTATTACTTAAATTTTGATTCCAGGTTTTATATCTTATCCTGGGTTAAGTAAAAATCAAATAAATACATCTACTAAATGTTGCAAAACTTCATATTAAAAAATCCCACTTTTTTTTAATGGAACACCCTGTATATTTTTCTGTCATTATTTAGCTCCTCCAAAAACCTTCAACTTTTGATAATAATGTCCTATACCTATCTCTGATAGTTTTCGAAACATCTTGGTTTTCCTGGGTTTTATTCTTATCTTAAATAAGTTATATGTAATTTACACAATAGTGAGGTGGACATGTAAAAAAAGGCAATTTTTATCTATCCAGTCCAAAACGAAAATCATATCGATTAATTTATTTTTCAAACAATTTATTTTAAGTCCAAAAACTGGAGAATAAGTAAAAACATTTATTTGACTACAAAGCAAATTTAATTTAACTCCTAATGTCGTCCAGTCAGTGATATTAGGTTCATTTTTTGTTCATAGGTTCATATTCACCTCGTTATTATGTAAATTAGAACTTATTTCAGATTAATAATAATAATAATAGGATATATATTAATTCCCAAGACAAATTTTGAATTGTATAGGATTAGAATATAAAAAGTAGAAAAACCAAGGTACTATCAAGTTTATTCTCCAGTTTTTATAGACTTAAATGAATTATTAGAAAAATGAATTAATAAATATGATTTTAGCTTTGAACGAGGCAGATAAAAATTGCCTTTTTTTTTGCATGACCACCTCACTATTATGTAAATTACATATAACTTATTTAGGATTAGAATATAAAAACCAGGAAAACCAAGATGTTTCAAAAACTATCAGAGATAGCTATAGGACATTATTATCAAAAGTTGAAGGTTTTTGGAGGAGCTAAAAGATGACAGAAAAAAATACAGGGTATTCCATTTAAAAAAAGTGAGATTTTTTAATATGAAGTTTTATAACTTTGGATCTAGAAAAAAACACCATGTAAGCTATTTTTTTAATGTTTTATAGTAGATGTATTTATTTGACTTTTACTTAACCCAGGATAAAAGATATAATACTGGAATCAAAATTTAAGTAACAATTTTGACACTGACGCTCGCAAATGCCCAATTTTTCCTTTTTTTTATCATAATACAAAAGCACTCTATCGAAAAATCTTAGCTTCAAGGCATTAAGTTACTCCGCGCAATCGTTGACTCACTGTACATTGATCTGCATTAATAATAGGGAGTGTACAGGGTGGTCGAAAGAAATCGTTCACTTAACTACTAGATGATATCTTCAAAACGGAAGGCATTCGTTTACGGTTTACGGTTCAAAGCAAAGCTATTTTTTCGACAGTGATCCTGTAAAAAACTACCAAAGGGAACACGTCGGTTGCCGCAATAAAATTCGTTCCAAAGTTCACCAGAACGAACGTTTTTTCGGGCATTATAGAACCGAGTCATATAAATTTGAAGGGTGAATAAAAGTACTTGAACGTTCGGTACATAATCAAGTTTTTATTTCGGGTAACTGCCACGCGAGTATCGCGAATTTTACCGTCGAACAAGCCTATAAATGAATCAGTTAAACGTGTTTGTTTTGGCTCTATGGGTAAACCTATTAAAATATTAACCGAACAATCAAAAATTATTCCCCAAACTTCTCTATGTTTCCCGTTGCCATGGTCTTCTTTTCAGCGCTCTCTATGTAAATTTTCACATCACTTACAACAAGAAGAAAAACTATGTACTTAAAAAAAAGAAAAAGAAAAACTGTAACACGGATTAAACGCATTTTCCGCGCATAAATTAAAACCTTACGCGGTCGAGGGACAAGTCGATTTAATGTGCCGATTTAGTATTGTTCACTATTACTAATTTTCGGTGTCAAGTTATTTCGCCGCCAAGAAATGATAGTGATTGACTTAGAATTGGTAATGGGAAAATTGCTCTGAACGTCCGCATCCGAAGCAACATTACTAAAAATGGGCTGTATGAACTTGTTCAGTGAAAGTATCCAAAGCGTTCAGAATGATTTAAAAAACCCGTTCATAACAAACTGTGGAGTAATGAAAATCTTGCTTTCCTGTATTATATAAACGTAGGAGTTTAACATATGAAAACATTCGTCTAGAGCGCGATTTCCTAGAGGATCCACAAAAATAAAAGTAGCCGTCGTTAATGATTCTGTCTCCCAGAAGGACCGCCTCCAGCGTATTGTGTATAAACATCTGCAGAAGTACATTTTTTATATGAAGTACAGTTATTTTATTTATGTGAAATTAAAGGTTGAAAAAATTTAAGCCGTTTGTATTACAAGTCACGATTGCATATGAAAATTTCAATATAAATGTATATGCTGATGTTGTCAAAGAAGAAACGGTCTATGACATGTTCTCAATTGTTTAGCTGAAGAAAAATCTGTGCAGATGGAATAGCTACTGCAATTGAAGAATATCGAAAATTAACTCCAGACGGAAATTTAGAGGGTAAAGGTAAGAAAGACACACTGGAAACTGATACCTTCTATCAATCTGATGCTCTGTTTGTATAAAATAGCTTGGGAAAATAAAAGCACAGATAACAAGGAAAATCGCATGGTAAGTAAAAAGCACAATCTGTTGACCTATAGTGCAGGGAGGTTGAAGAATGTGGCTTTAAAAGACACATTTTAAGGGAGTGGAACTGGACGTAGGTACTACATCAAAAACTAAAAGTAATGACTGAAGACACTCATCCAGAAATGTGTGAGAAATTAAGCACTCGGCTAGCAGTATATGTGTTTTCATTTATCTCACAATAAAGTACGTTAAAGGGCTGCCACCTGTTCTGTCACATTCACCCACAGCGCTGTTTTCATTGAATTATTTCCTTAGCCAGGCGATTTGAAGCTCTATTCAACCGACCTCTACATTAGAATGGCTTCTATGAGATGAAATTGTACACCTTACCTCACATCTGAAGCTAGACGAAGTCAAATATTGAAAAAAAGGATGAAATTTAATTTATAAAGCTACACAGTTTTAAAGTGAACGTAATTGTACAGTTTCTACTTTACGACATTCTGCTAAAAGCTAATTTAAAAATTTAAAGGGCAATAAAGTTGCAGGCTACAAAAACGTATTGGACATAGGTTGACGTTCCGAAGTGAACAACTTAATTATTCATAAATTCTTGTATAATAATGATTAATAAACGGTTTACGGCTTTTGGAAATTGTTTAAAGCGTGTATACCAACGTGACTGTTTGCATATCGCGCATTTATTTCTTCCGCAAGATTTTTTCATTAAAAAGATATTTTACTGCCGAATTCACTCGCAGAGAGTCTTCATTCTCAGGACGAGTTCTTGTGACTACATTTACTGGAGCGAATTAGCAAATACTTTATAGAAAGAGTAAAAACCTTTATATCTGAGGAAAATGAACTACCGCTGATGGTATTTCAAAATTTGAATTTGAAAGAACCAATTGAATACTTTCCTAATTTAAACCCAATCTTACTGGAAAGTAAAAGTACGACCAACGTACCAACCTACTACAACAAGAGAAGAAAACGAAGAAAATTGTTGGAAGACTTTCATCAATGAACCACGAACCCGAGGTTATTTCCAACAATTGTTTTGTTAACAATACAAGTTCGTGACTGAGTAACTTCACACTCGAAGTCATCCTTTGCAGCGTACAACTAATACACCGGCTCGTTTAATTGATCTGTCCTTGATCGGGTACGGTTATAAATGATGAAACTACATACTGTTTCTATTCCTCCCATATGCACGACAATCCCCTTTTTAGAGTTTCAAAACAAATACACTTACTTTTTAACGATAAAACACAAGGAACTCGATTGAGGATTTTTTCTTCCAAACATAAATGTCCGAAGCAAAACCTGGTTCTGTACCAAATTCGATGTATTTTTGCTCGTAGACTTTCGCGCTGGTAGGCGGCGAACGAAATCTTTCAGCGGCAACCAACGGGGTTCAGACGGAATCTCCCAGAGTTTCCCCGGAATGATCACTACCTAACTTCTTTTATACTAATTAATGCCTTTTTCAAACGGGGTCTAGTAGTTTTTGAGAAAATCAGACGATACCCCGATGTGCCTGATATATGCTGTCTCTTAACTTCCTACACAAACTCCTGAACTGTATTTTTACAATTTTGACGTAGTTTCATACTAGTTATTTGCAACTGAGATAAAATTGACTCTTCCCTATCTATCTCCGATTCACTGGCACCCAAAACTGTCCAAAGCCATTATGAGAACAACACTATAGAATTTAAATACACGAAACAAGAAGACAATTGCTAACTTTAAAATTAAAGCTATGCATCTTATAAATCTACATTTACTGAAATGTTGGAATTAGCAAAATTATACTTCAATCACCCTGTACATCGCCCATCAACAACCCTACAACAATGCAGACTCTTAAAAAATTTCGTAAATACTACTTCCTACAAATTCCTTCAAATAAATCCCACTTAAGAGCTCCCGTTACATTCGATACTTGAAAAGGTATGAGTGATGGTGATATTGTGATCCCAAAGAAACTTAAAGATCATTAAAGAAACTCTTAAATGTATATTGAAAACCTTTAAAAATTCTTTATAGAACCTTTTAAATAATGAGCGCATAAAGACTAAGGCTCTGAAACAATCCATAGCTATTGGCAACCTTTATAATCCCTTGGACTACGGAAAGCTCTTAGATGCTCATAAACGCTCAACACGAAAACCCTTGTGAAGACTTTAGGTGTAGAAGACGATAGAGCATTTTGAAAACTCTTCGAAACGGTAGAAGGAGGAGCCCCAAATGCCCGTTAATAGTTAGATAATAACGTTTGTTAAATTATCCATCTCTAATTAAATAACAGTTTAAAATGATGTAGTGAAGGTCGCAGGGTGTAAAAACTGAAGGTCACATAATTAGTTCCGGAAATCAGTGTCGTCCGTCTGTCAGCGTCTGTCATTTATCTTAATTAGTGCTACGTGATGAAAATTGCGAATTAAGCATTAGGTCATCTCCATACCGTGATATTTGTAAAAGTTGCAGAAAATTCAGTGAGTGATAGTATACATTTTAGAATTGGCCTGTAACAAAAAATGGTTTACTTAATTATTAGAAGCCATCTTGAAAAAGGCCTCTACTAATCAGTAGGAAGGAGTTTATCCAAAAGATTTTAAGTTCATTCGGGTTTGAGTCACCGATGCGACTAGTGCGTGGTCCAAAGTAAGGTTATGCATTCATTCTGGTCTAGGTTATCAGAGCAAGCAGTGGTTAGTAAAAGAGTAAATTTGTTTTTGAGAGGGTTTCCGCGAGTAGTTGATCCGTGGAACCTATAGAAGAGATTTTGGTCGGGAACTACCAACAAGGAAGCACGTAGCCGGAATTTTTATTCAACCACCTCAGAATGCGTGTGCTAATGTGACGGATGAAGGATTCTCAAGATGAAGAGTATGGGCACCCAAATAATACACCAGCTGCTCAACTAGTATGGTCAGCCACACTTTAGTGCACAAGATCACCAAGAGTCAGAATATGATTTAGAGCTTGATATTCCTCTGGCACAATTAGTTCCAAAACGCCATAATAAACTACGAAAAATTACATCGTGTAAGTAGGTTGATGGGGATTATGAGGCTTCGGCAGAAGTAGAATGGCCCAGAAACATCCGTCATAGCTAACTGCTTTGGATTTGTTTGAGACATTTTTTTATGATTAATTGATAAATATTTTGGTAGATCAGTCAAACAGGTAAAGTGATTTATGATAAAGCACCAAGAAAAATTACTATTGTAACGATTTGTTTTCTCCATTACAAAGAACTCGCGATTATTGATCTTGTTGTAGAACCCCCGTAACATCTAATGCGGTTTTATAGAGGACTCCACCTACCGAATACCGATGCAATTTATTTACGCAAATTTGACGCTGGTCAAAAGCAGCTAATGGACAATTTGTCAATTTCCTTATTAAATAAGAAGTTTTTCTATCTTTGACGATTCACCTGTAGTTTTATGACTTGGAGATTGGGTTATATTTCGAAAAACATTATCTCGTTTACTGACAATTTATTTGGAGAATTTCACACGTGATGAGCAAACTGACATTTTGATTGCCTTACATTGCCAATGGTTGGTGTACGTTGCTTTCCTTAGAGGAGTTAATTATCGTATTCGATATTGGAGCAGATTACGAGTAGAACGAGGTTCTTCAGGCATTAATCAACTAACTATTTACCGAGCCCCGCAGCTTGTGGAGATGTTTTTATCATTATATCATTTTATTTGTTGAAAATCGTTGAGATTCAGTAACTCTCATTCGATCTACGTTGAATGAGGAGGGGGAGGGTAATGGGACGTTTAATTTACTATGAGTTTTGAATGAAGTTTGGTTAATAATTTTAAATATCGATGAGTATTTTTGTATTTGTAGGGATACGTTAAATTTGGAGACCATTTTAATTGGTTATTAACTAGAGTAAACCAGTATTTATTTTACTCATTTGATTTCACTGTTATTTCCCTTGTATCTTCCCAGTTTACAGCGAAAGTAAGGGATTTGAAGAAGCTGGGTGGCGCTCAACCATATGGTAGGTGGTCCCGAAATACCGGAGATTATATACCCTAAACGAATCTACCGCTGTGGAAGATCTCAATCCGTTAACTTTTCCAGCCCTGAGCTACTTGGACGCTCAAGCGGCCGGTTTGAGGTAAAGTAGCGCCAACCTAATCCTACCGTTATACTATTCAATGATTTTTTAGGTTTTCAGCGTAGGAAAACAAAAGGAGTGAAATATATTTTTATTCGGAACGCGAGAAAGACGCCCATAATGAATTAGTAGCAATCGATCAGTTCGCCGTACGAATCCGTGCTTACAATGTTGGGACCCGAGTTTCCTCAACATATTACCAAACTTAATCCTATGAGAGAGTAAGATATACTTTATTTAATAAAAAAAAAGCGAACGCTTTATAAAATTGTTTTGCATTTCTCTATCCCCTACCCACATCCCCACAATATTAACCTTTCTCAGCTTTCCGTGTTCGCGGGCGTTTATGTATAATAGCAAATTGTATACACCTCAGCGAAGGAAACGTGAGTTCATTAACATTTCTGGAACAAGACGTTTCCCGCGTACAAGATCAAAGGAAATTAAGCCATAACACTCTGGTATCGCACTCTACGTCGGCGTTTGTTATGGTGAAATGACAATAAACGCAGAGGTTTTCAAGGAGGCAGATTTGCTGTAAGGGGATTTGCACCTCACTCGCTCTTTCCCAACAACGCCGCCTGTAGCATCTAAATTAAACAAAATTAGATTGGTGCGAGTTTGCCCATTTTGGTGTATGCAAGATGCATGTGCAATGCACATCTAGTTTTGACGTTTGCTTTTCTTTTCGAAAACAAATGTACCTATAGAGATGGAGTATTTACGAGAGCAAAGCATCGTTCACATTGCGGACGTGTGCTGATTGTGTAATGCACACGTTAGGTTTCGCCTCAGACGTGCTGAAATGTAGTGTTTCCGAGCATACATTTAGAATTGGAAGGTTTCATTTACAACTCACCAAGTTCGCCAGGTTTCCACTATTCAGTGCATTGCATCCATCGAGAAAGTTCAAAACGTCAATTATATTTCAAGGTATAAGTTCATTTCTGTGAAATCCTTTGATCTTGAAAAGAGATAATGAACTTCCAAGGAATACAGTGACACACTGTATACAATCTCTGAATCTATTGGGATAATTAGGAATTTCAAATTGTTACTATAACCGTCAAGTACACAGTAACCTTGAATAATTTTTCACTCATTTAGATAATTATACAGGTTTAAACGGTAAAAGCATTGTTGCTTACTGAAGCGTATTGCTTAAATGCACACACGATACATTTTTACTGTAGGGCACATGTAATTATATTTTTATGTCAAAGGTTACCAACAATAATTCATTTAACAGTAGTGGATCTGTCAGATTATTGTTAATGAGTTAATAAAAATGTATCAAATTACCGATATATCCGCTTTCGAATAGTTCAATTATCAATAACTACAATTAGCTTCAGTCACACTTCTAGATCGTGTAATTGATACTTTTGTTTATAGATATTCCAATTCTTTGAAATCACTAATAAAAACGAAGCACCCGTTTTCCGCCCGTATATTTGTGAAGTCGGCCAGCTTTGCTGAACACCCGGTACCTAGAAGCGTTTTAAGTTGGGCGCTTCGTTCCTAAGTAGTTTCTAAATTTATGTATATGCTCTAGGAGAGAAGTGAGCTTGTCCAAAAGGACCAAAGGATCAAGAGGGTGATGCTGGATTGCCGAATTTGGAGATTTCATTCCGACAATTTGAATAAGTATATAAGAATAAGAATAATTAACCTTCATTAGATGAACGGGTTACATTATGTCGAGATAACATCCGTTAGGTGCACTTTTAAAAAACTTTAAGTTTGACATCGGTCCCACATTTTTCAGATGTCGGGGAAAGGCGGAATTAATTAAAAACAGTTTTAATTTGTATCGAAGGTATAAGCAACCGGAATTCCAGTTTGTCCCTATCCAAAAGGACGTTTAGATAATAGAAAACGTACTATGAAATAGAATATTTATGCTTTTGGCATTTAACCGAATAGTAAGTATCTTTGTACCTTTGCATCTTCGCACCTACGTTTTGTAAGCACCAAAATTTGAAGCTTTACGGTAAATTTACTGCAACCGTACCTTATTTAAATCTTTTTACCTTTTGTATTAAGGTACGGCATCGTATTCATTGGAATTAACTTTTAGCGAATTTTTTTGCTACCGCTCCGTTAATTTAAAGGTAAGCGTTTTGTTACTTTCCGTTTCATTAATTATAAGAGGGGGAATATTGATCGCTAGGGAGTTTGCCGTAATTTTGTTTTAGTTTTCTGAAGTGACCGCCGCCGTCCTCTGAACCTGTCCCATTCCTGGAGCTGCCGTTTACTCCGATTCAGTTTAAACCCGAGGCTTCCGAGACTGGCCCGCCAGGCCTCTGCTATCGACGACCTCGACCAGGTACGAGGTGGTGCCAGAGTCTGTCCGTTCGTTCGTTCCGCCGACAGAACACATTGCCCCCGATTGCCGCTACTATACCCATAATTACTATAAACAGCACGTGATTCATGGGGCTGAACCAATCCTATTCGTTACATATTAACCATGGCTGCGCAAAAAAACTAATAAGCGTCTATTTGGGCGAACTAAAAAGAAGGGTAGGGATGAATCCAGAGGGAACAAAGGTAGGGCATTCGGCTTTGGGACACGAAAAAGTCATGTAAGGGGTCCGGAATAAACATTCTTTTCAGGCAAATTTTAAGCGTTATTTTTTACGCGAGAATTACGAAAAGTTGACGATCAACGAAAAATTTCAAATTTCTCCTTTTCCAGAATTGCCCGTAATTTAAATTTGGAAAGCTAAAGCTACTTGATTGCAGATAGTAAACGTAGACCCCCTACAAATTACAAGCCAATCTCTCAAAGAATCCCGAAAATGTCAATGTACCATCCCCAGAGAAGGCTATATGTAAGATACTGTAATCTTTCATTGAGTTGGATAAAAATAGCGATCAGTTATACTTTATTGAAAGTAGTAACTAGAAGTATCGATTTTTGTAAATTGGTTGTTCGAAGCCACACTCTATTCTACAAAAAATTATGACGTATGAACTCATTTAGCATGGTTTTCTTTTCAGTTTAAGGTTGGCTTAGTCAGTTTCAATGAAAATGTTGCTATAAATTAGTTTCAGTTTTGATAGTTAAGTGCTTAGTTTTCCACTCGGTTTTCCATAAGACTACAACGATTTCGAGGGGCTGTAGTTAATAAAATTCAAAAATCTGCGAAAATTATTAGTATAGTAGTTTACGATTTTTGCGTTAAGTTCGTGAAGTGACGTATTATAAAATAAATCTAAGAAGAAACCATTTTGGTGATAATGCGTGCATGGAAGTTTGTTTGCTGGCATTAAGATAAACAATACGAGAAAAACACAATTTGTAATATTTCGATCACATAAATTTTTGAGTGAAGGCTAATTAAACGAGTGTTGAGTGACTTAATTTAGAAAAGATTATCGCTCGAAATAGTCCCCAATAGTGTCCCAGATGGCAGCAACGATCGTTCCCGAAAGTGCTTAAAGAAGTTCCGCTGGTAGCTCTTGTGCTATGCCGATTTTGGTTGGCACTTCACTAACTGGCGTTAAAGATAACGTTTTTTTTAAATATCACACTTCTGACACCACTATTCAGTTCTCTTAGCGGAGGGCCGCAATAGGTGCTTATCTTGAAAGTGAATGTACTTTTCGGTTCGGACGTGAAATATTTCACTTTCAGCCGAAATTGTAGAGCTGACATCTGTAAAATTGGCCGTTTAAAATTAATGTTATGTTATTTGTCATTTGATGGACATTTGTGTTGACGTAGGTTGAGGGCGATTATAATATTTTCTCGGAAATGCTAGCGATTGGCGGTGCTGAAATTAAGTAATTACAAAAGTTATGAGAGGCGTCCATCTAACCTAAATTTTTAGGTTGGTATTAGCAAAATTTCACGCGAAAGTGAAAGCACATCCGCCACTTCAAACATTTCCAGAAAGTTCGCTTTCGAGTCCAAATGTCCGTGGCCATTTGTTTGTTTGCCATCGGACATATTTTGCGGTTTACATTAGATAATTTCATTACTCATCACATTGAAACCATTCCAAAATTAGTACTTTAGCACTTTACCTAGATTTAATTAGGTGCAGCTACGACTATTATTACAGAATTGTATTTGAAACCCGGATTAACAATATATTTATGATCAAAGGACGCTAAAAGGGTTAACTTGACTTACAAATAACATTATAAGTTTCAGGAACTACATTTTCATCATTAGAGATGATGTTTTATACATACCTTTTACAACTGCAATATGGAATTTGTATATTTTGTGGTAATGTGCTGGATAAAATTTAATACGCATATTATCGTTATTCAGTGGTTTTATGACACTGATCCTGCATAATATATCTACAGTGCTTTTTTTTTTTCTTTCTTTCCAAGGCGTCGACATCTTGGTCATTGGCCTTTTTTTTTATGTTACTTAAATCATGTTGAATAAGTTATTTCCTTTCAGAAAATCTAGCACTCCTCTTATTCTCGTAGGCTCCCGCAAGTTCTGCTGTAGGTCTGGTGATATTTGCAGCGCTGTTCTTGTTTGGACAAAATTTGGACACGTACATACGATATGGACGACCATTATCCGTTCACCACATTGACACATGGGAGGAGGTTCTCCGCGAAGTATATAAGCATGGGTGAGTCCAGTATGTCCTATCCGCAGCCTTTGTATTTTCACGCGTTCGGTTCGCGTTAGCGTAAGTGGCGGAATCCATTTCGCCGTCCTTCCCACGGCCAGCCTCAGGGCTGCTTTAAGATCCGTGGGTCTTAGGTCCTGGACATCTACTCGGGTTCCTCTTGTTGCACGTTTTGCTGCCGCATCAACCAGTTCATTTCCGTGTATTCCTACATGACTGGGTATCCACGCAAATTCCACTACCTTACCGGACTTCGTAACATTTTTGTACATTGCTTGTATTCTCTGAATAAGAGGGTCACGGGAAAAAATGTCCCGTATCCCGGTCATAACACTGAGGCTATCGCAAACAATCAGAAACACGTGCCCTCTATTTATTAGACAATACAGCAGAGCCTGCCACAATGCGTACAGTTCTGCTCCGTATACAGTTGTCATAGGCGGAAGTGTCCACTCGTGCGACCTGTATTCCACGTATACAGCGCATCCTACTCCTGATTCTGTGCGTGATCCATCAGTGTAGATGATGGTTGAGTTCCGATGCTCCTCCAGAAAGGCAAGAAAGTTGCTTCTGTATATTGTTACTGGGGTATCTTCTTTAACGTATTCCGCCAGTTTTAAGAAGATTTTCATTTTCGGGATCATCCAAGGCGGAACTTCGCCTTGTCCAAATGGTAACACGGGCGGCATATTAACTGCCATCGCAGCGAATAGTTCGTGGGCTCGAACACCGGCAGGTCTAGTAATTGTGGGCCTCTCCAGAAAACCGCGTATTCCGGAAAACAAAAGTTTATAGTTGGGATGATCCGGTTGCGCCCGGATTCCCGCTACATATCCACTTAGGATTTTGTCGCGTCTGTGAGACAGTGGGAGGAAACCTGCCTCGGAAAGCATTATATGTATGGGACTGGTGCGAAAAGCTCCAATAGAGTATCTTATTCCCGCATGGTGGAGATGGTCCAGTCTAGCTAAGGTTGACTTACGCGCTGAAGAGTAGGCTACACAGCCATATTCCATCTTGGATAGTAACAGGGAGTGGTATTTATTAAGAAGTAGACATAGGGATTTATGTCTATTATTTTTCCCTATGTCTACTTTTAAATGACAAAATTTCTTCTGAAAAGCGCCTAGTTTTAAGCAACCCAAATAAAGATCTGGCTGTCACATGAATTAATTTAAATATTGTTGCTTTGGTTTCCGTATTTTTATTTTCGTTCATGTGCGATGTCAATTGGTATAGTGCCGCTAACAGTTTAAGAAGCGTAAGAGATTTATTTTCTGTTAAGTCGAAGCAACAATATTCAAAGTAATTATGACAGCCATATGTTTATTTTGGTTGCGTACAATTAGGCGCTCTTCAGAAGAAATTTTGTCTTTTGAAAGTACACATAGGGAAAAACAATATACAGTAGCGATCAAAAGTTTATCACAATTTTATTTTTTCATTGTAACATTAGAATTTACTAAGGTTGGCAATAAAATATTAATATGTTATTTAGAGTGCTATAAAAAACAAATTCGCGTCAGTCGGCCACTATTTGTTGTAGGGATGTTTCATTTTTCCTTTAAATGATTTGTTATCATCTTAGAATTCTAACCTTGAAAAGTTATTGCCAATAATCTATATCGTGATAAACTTTTGGCCGCTACTGTATATAAATCCCTATGTCTACTACTAAATAAATATCACTGTATAACTGTATTTAAATAAAATTTGTAGGAGGGTAAGGTACTTTTGGGGCTATTGTTAAGATTTTGTATTTCTATTCCAGCAAATGCCTATACTTTTTACGTATAAACCCGACCTGAAAGTCAACAAAACCGGCTGTTCACAAATAAAAATTTCTATTTCTAAATTATTATCATCAGAAATGTTTCGTCGAAGAGCTTTTCCACAAGTCCTTGCCTCTCCCGCCCCTCCAGCTACGACCCCGTTTATCTGCATGAATGGAAAAACTTGAAATAGAAATCCTTTTAAGGCTTTAGATCTGGTTATACGAAAAGTAAAGATCTGAATTTCACAAACCAAAAAATCCACAAATTGGTTTTCCTCTTGCCTTAGTCTATAAATATCAACAAAGGAAACCGTTTCTAGAATATCGTTTTAAAAATGTTATACCTTGCGAAAACCACTTAAGTTTGCATTACCATTCTCGTAATATTGAAAATGAAAGTTCCCTCAATGCGCCCGGTCCTTAATCCTACACCCTGTTCACAATTTCCCTAAGTAAACCTAAGCAAGGGGCTTGAAAATTAATGATGCGGTCGATGTAACTTCCGAATGTCCTTTTGATACAGTAAACCCGCTCAAATTAGTAGGTGTCTTAAGATCGACGTCTTATTCTACGTTCTTTTGCATAAAAGAAGTTCAGCACTATTTCTGGTACTAACCGAAACGCTTCGCGATAAAAATGTGAGCATTTATTCGAATTGCCATCTCTAGTGGAAAATACAGTTTCAAAGTATCTTATCACATATTCGGAGAACTGTGTAACATTTCGATTTGTCAGTTATTTTCAGTCAAATACAGAAGACTACGAACGAATGGTAATCCTTGCATAACACTCCCCTAATATCGTAAAGTTTAACTGGGTGGATTCGCGTTTAGGCAAAAAGTGGGAACTCAACTTTTTGTATGATTTCTCTGTGCAATGTCATAATTTATGGGTATGTAGGTTAAGATTATGTAAGAATGGCTTGCTACATACCTACGTTTGCAACTGCTTTTAGTGTTGGAATTACTCGTTATTACGACTAATTCCAACACTGACTGAATATTTGAGCGGTTACTTGAATGTACTCGAACCCTTTTGAAGATCAATAACTTTACATAGTATGTCACACCACCGTTTTTAATATTTTCTGATCTCAATTTGATCGCTTGTGGTGCAATTTTAATTGCAATACTATTATTTTTTCAGGGGTAGTTTGAAATCCACAATATTTGTAAATTGATGTGTTTACAAAATAAATGGTTTCGTTTTTCGCATTGACCCTCCGATTTGTCTAATATATCTACGTATTTCGCCATCTATTTCGTAGCCCCGATCTTTTCAATTACCTTTACTTCCATTTTAAATTTAATAAAAATGGCACCTTACAACTAATCATATTGAACCCATTTACATGGTGATTTTCTTTCTTACACTTTACTCAAATCCACTTTAAATAAAAAATTCTTCATAGCAGTAGTATTTATCTATTTATTTATTATCCCTCTCATGTACCCCTCAACAGGCTTGCGCCCAATTACAGATTATATGGTACCTATCTAATCATTAAGGAATAAATAGATCCCGCTGTTATAAATTATGTATATGTAGTGATAAATAATATTTTACGTTTATAAATCTATTCATCTCAAGACCGTTATAAATTTATTGTTAATTAATTGTAATAAATACCCAAAGTTACGTTACACTATACTATTCTTATGGATTGTTTCCACTACCCCACAGAAATCAATGACATCACAATTAAAAGTTCGCCTCAAGCAGGGCTTGATGCCTACAACCACCCCTTTGTGCGTGGAAACCAAGGTTTGATTTGCTAAACCACACAATCCCTTTATTGAACGTTTGAACCGTCTGCCGACAGTACAGTCTCTTGTAAAAGTAATGTCCCTCGGATACCTACCACTGTAGCATAGGCAACCAACATCCCAGCCGCCTAGTCCAAGTTGGATTTGCGGGTGTGCGAGGTAGCTATCTAATGCGGTTCATTTTCAGCAGATATTCCCATTTAGCCAAACTAAATACTAGTTAGTAGAATAAAAGTGAATGCCATCGATTTATTAGCTCAAAGGATCTGCGCTGCATATCCTTGGCTTGGTGCAGTAAACATTTTTACATTTCTTACAATTGGTTTGGTGCGTTTTAAATTTGCAAATAGTTTAGCTAGAGACTATTAAGACAAAATAATGGCCTTTCACTTTTTAATTTTTTGAGTAGGTTTTCTTCTAACGAAATAAAGGTGATATTCTTGTCCTTTAATGACATTGAAATTCCAGTGTCATTAATAATTACTTGCGAGTAGGTCTCCTCATGGAATGCGATTAATTGCCCTACAAGTGCACTGTGCAACAATACCTTTCTTTTGTAACTAGCATCAGAAATTAAATGATATGCATTTGTGATACTTGGTCGTGGTTGATTTAATATCGAATTTAGTTTAGGAGAGCTTTTACGTTGCATATTTTTGAGTAGGTAGGCATATTATAAGGATATTTAGTCCAGGTTATAGGTATATTTTTTGACAAAAAAATTAGTTACCAGTTAAACCGGCTTTTTCATGCAGGTGAAATGATTAGAAATTAGGGAAAAATAATTAAAACAGCTGAATTTTTCCGCGGGTGTCATTCCGGGGTTTGAAAGGAGTGGGAGGTGGTAGTTACAAAAGGAACGGCATTGTCGCGCTTCCAGTGCAGATAATCGCATTCCATTAGGAGGCCCGAGTAATTAATAATGAGACATCAATTTCAATGTCAGTATAAAACGACAAAATCATCACATTTATTTTGTTAGAAGAAAATCTACTCGAAAAAATTAAAAGTAAAAGGTCATTATTTTAGCTAAACTATTTCCAAATTTAAAACGCACCAAACCAATTGAAAGAAATGTAAAAATTTCTATTGTATTAAACCAAGGATAGATTAAAGCAGCGCAGATCTTTTGAGCTAATAAATGCCATTCATTTTCATTCTACTAACTTATTTTTAGTTTGGCAAAGTGGGAATACCTGCTGAAAACGAACCGCATTAGATACCTACCTACCTCCCACACCCGCAAATCCAACTTGAACTAGTCGGCTGGGATGTTGGTTGCCTATGCTACAGTGGTAGGTATCCGAGGGACATTACTTTTACAAGAGACTGTACAAGGTATTGAAAAATTGCAACGAAATTTACATTCAAACCGATTGCAGCATTCCGTGACAGGGGATGTCAGTAAATCGGTCGCATATATTAGCGTAAAGGAATGTGATGAATCTAGAACATTCCGTTTTGTAATTCTCTAATTGTGGAGATGCCAGATTTCGTTGACGGATGGACGAGGTACACAATCTTATAGCTGAATTGTTAAGATTAATAGTGCCCGTTTCTTACTTCTAGGTATACATTGAAATAGATTAAAAAGGGCGATTTACGATGTGTGTGCTGGGGACCATGTAAATTTAAATTTTTCATTGCTCCATTTCCGAAATTACGTTAGGTCAAATACATACACAGAAGAGCAGAATTGCATCGATTTCTCTGCCGGCTAAAGTTAAAAGGTTAGCAGTTGAACGACCACGTAATTTATCTTACCCTGCCTTTATATCATACGACAGTTTCCCTTTGAACATGAACAGATTACTTAAACAAATTACTAACAATTGTTTGTAGACATTCCTCCCTAAAGATTGTACAAACATTATTTAGAATGTTTTAACTCACTAAGGATTCTCCAAAAATTCTTCAAATAATTTCAAACTATTGTTCAGAGAATATTCAAATAAATTTTAGGGTTCCCTTAAACTGGTTGCGGTATCCATATTTAAGTAGCTGTCGAGGAATTTAGGCCGACATTCTTCAAGTTCCTTCAAAAATGTTTTAAATAATTTCTGAAAGGTTCTGTTGCGATTTTTAACCGTTATGTAGAGATTTCTCATACATTCACTTCTTTACCGGTTCAAACCTGCGACCCACTTGCCCGTGCCCGAGCATTCAATCTATCAGACCAAGCATCAGCTTCGGAAAGCTTGTTGAATTCGTGTGGGATATTGATGAACGAACCTAAATCTTCTCTAATTGGTTTTGCAGAAATAGTAGGAAATGAATGATTAAACATGGCCGCCTGGGCTGATAATTCGCTATTTTGAGGTGTTAAATGAAGGAACGTTGTATTACGTGATTTCGGAGAAAAATTCGAAACAGATCCATAGACGTTGAAGCTCGCGGCGCAACCCGAACGTTTACGCAATACTACCCAATAATTTCTTTGAAAAAAATAACAAAATGAATTAATTTGATCGACAATGTTATTTCATTGGGAGGAAAAACGACAAAACACTGAGTTCATGGAATGATATAAGTTTTATGGCAAAAATGCTAAACACTGCGCAACATAAAATAAAAAAGTCATGTTACTGGTACAGTTTGTCGCCTCACGTTTTCATCCATTGTGATTTACAACCTGTAATTAGAATGTAACCCCTAAGATGAGTCGCGCTGGGAAGTATAAATAATATCCATGTTTTTACAATCGTATATTGTAATTAGTCATATATAATCAAGAAGTATAGAAATCAACAAGACTATACCATCCCAAATAAGTATCTGGAGATTCTGTAATGGATCTCTTCTTCCCTGGCGACTGGCAGGAGAGCTTTCGGCAGCCACAAAAACAATTTAAATATTCTTACAGGAACGGTTGCAAAACGGATAAATTCACTCCCTTATCTAGAGTAAATAAGTAAATTCACAAAATACGGCATCTTAGTAACGAAACACCTATATACAGGGTGTTTATCTACAGAGTGATTACTAAAACTGGTAATATTAAGATAGGTGCTCCGTTACATTGTTTGCTTGCAATTTGTAAGCTCAGAAAGTTAACGTTCGGCAAACTTACGTCCCGATTTCCAGAGAATCTTTTTTTTTTAATATAACAGGGAATTAGGGAATGTCCTACCGCACACCTTCGCCTTGTATCTGTGCGCAACGGTAGTGTGGGGCTCACACCCACTAAACCCCTTCTCCCTTAATCTCCAAGATCTCCGCCTCTGGGCATCGTTCAAGCATTCTTCCAGTCTCTATGCTCTATTCCCTTCTATTATCTAGCTTCTTTTTCTCGCGTGCCTATTATTTTCTCAATTAACTGTGCTACTATTCTCCATTTCTCTTCACTTTCCATTGTTTCGATTATGTTATCCTTTTCAGGGAGATAGGGCGTGGTTCAGGACAGAATAATGAATCTAGACCCATACTATGGGTCGCTAGCGAATATTGAATGGACCCTAATGGACGTAGCGCCACGGTATAAGGCATGAATAAAAAAATGATAAATTTGATACTTCATTCAGCTATTTACAATTCCTACAAATTTATTTTCGGAAAACAATGAAGAGGTGGATGCCAAGATTGGAAATTTTTGTTAGATAGGTCGGAGCCCAGTCAATTTTGGGAACCACTTATCTAGACGTTATCGCAATGTTGCGTGGGATTAATTAAAATTAAGCCGTTCGAAATTGTGCGCCCGGATAGTGTCAATTATTTGTCATTGAATTTAAATTAACAAAACATGCGAACTGCTAACGTAATCGATATTAAATTTAACTGTAGGGATTTCGCTTGCTCTTGTAATTAACTTTATTTTAATTTTATTATTTCATGCTTCTTAATCAATCAATCAATCTTTATTTGTCCGTATACCATAAATAGGTTTTGACGCGTCAAAAAATATAGTAAATATTAAATTAGTACAATGCATATATATAAAAGGAATAATAAAAAGTTTAAAATTTCAAATAAATAAAAGCTAGACAGACCACATGGTCTGGCTAAAACAGAATAATATAGATTATAAACAATTTAAAATTTTAGTTAAAAAGAGACAAAACAGAGATAAAATATAAACAAGTAAAGGTAAAAATGACTAAAGAGAATACTACTACACGGGTACACAAAATTAAAGTAAGCAAACAATGAAATAAATAAATATCATTAAAATTATTGAATAGTTCTCCAAAGCGTATGTAAATATTCAGTAACGTTATAAACAGAATGACTTAAATAAGTGCGCCTTAACGACTCTTTTAAATTAAAAAAAATTGTAAGGTTTGATACAATCAGGAACGATATTGTATAAGTCCACCCTTAGACTGTTATTTTTAGACCTACTTAGTTTATAATAGGGCGTTGTTATTTTTTTTTGCTCCTCGTGTAGAATAGTTGTGAGAGAAGTCATTGGTTTCAAATTTATTTTTGTTTTTATGAATTTCCAATATGGTGTAATATATGAAAATAGATTGAAGAGGCATAATATTTAATTGTTTAAAAATAGGTCGGCAGTGAGCACGATAGTCAGCATTTACGATTATACGGATTATTTTTTTTGCAATAAAAACTCCTTACTCGCTTTGGAAGAGTTTTACCCCACAAAATTACACCATATTCTAAATGTGAATGAACTAAAGAAAAATAGCACGATTTTAGGTTGGCTATACAAAGTGATCGTTTTAAATTCCTTAAAATAAATAATGATTTGGATAACTTAGATAAAACTAAATCAATGTGATTGCTCCAAGTGAGTTTTTCATGAATATAAATGTCTAAAACTTTAACACACCTGCCGGTTGCAACCTTATTGTTTGTGGAGAGGGTAATTATGTGAGCTTTATCTTCATTTAGTTTTAAATTGTTCTTATTAAACCAGGTTATTCCTAATTGTATTAAATTATGACTTTTAAGGGCTAGAGTTTCGATATTTTGGTCCGAAATCAGTAATGAAGTATCGTCAGCATATGCAACAGCGTGATTAGGGTGTATATATTCGAAAAATTCATTTATGTATATAATGAACAGTGAAGGCCCTAATATGGACCCTTGAGGGATTCTTGTAAATAATTTTGAACTGAGTTAGGGCAATTGTCAAGGTTAACTACAGTTATTGTGGCCGTAAATGGTCCTTCAATGTTTAGTTCGGCAAAATGCAGAACAATTAATACATCCTCTAATGCCAGTTCCGCGTTCCCGTGGATTATAGGTCTCGAGTACTGTCATTTATCGCTCGTTCGTCAGTACACTGAAAATTAAGAGCCCAGTCAACGAAAAATAGTCAGAAAACCCTCACCCCCTCTACCGCGATACCGCCCGGGAACTATAAAGTAGCATACAAAGCCAATAAAATCTGACCCAATAGGTAGACAATTGGATGTCGTTGCAGTCGGTTCGGTCGTCGGGTTTATCTGTAGACGTGGTGCATATACAAAATGCTTAGTAGGCACTCACCTAAATAAGTGTCAGAAAACCTAAAGCCAAGGGAGATAGTCTCCCCCAATGCGGATTTATTGTAAAATGTTTATGCAGATGGCATGACCTGTACCTCTACCATTTCTGAAACTGAACCGTTTTTTTTTAACTATTTCTTCTGTTTCTAATTTGAAATTTATCTTCGTCATTATCCTCTGAGACGTTACCTATTTAGGAAGCGTCATCAGCGTCCAGTGACCACCTTTGAAAGTAAACTTAAGCAATTACTGCCCCTTACTCATGTGAATAGATGTAAGTGTGGTTCGTTTTCTAAACAAAATGGTGGTAAAAACATGGAGAAATGAAGACAAAAGGTTACCAAAGAGCCTAATCTTACATGTAACTGAAATGCTTTCCGAAATTAACTTTAATTAGCGCTCCGAACCAAAAGCATTAAATTCGGGAATTTAAAAATCGATCGCCTCCGACTCTGTCAAATTTCCATCTCTAATTTTATTAATTAAGCACGACTTAGTTAACGTACGACCTGAATGGAAATACAGAACATTGGTTTAATTTTATTCCCCCATTTATACGTTCGGAAGGTGTTGAATGAACGCCAATCGTGAAACGTTAACGATCATCCGAACTGCCCTTTCCAATAATGAGAAGTTTTCGCGAATTCCGAACGTTATTAAAGTACACCAGTTGTCGACTGTAATTGTGACTTGGAGCGTTCACATACATTTTTTTTCCAATTTCAAAAGCCGAACAGAAAGCAGACCTCTAATAAAATTAGGTTGCAACAGAAAACCATAAATCATAAGGAAATCCACCTTATCTTCACGAATTCGTAAATGTCTAATTCGTATTCGGAATTTGAATGAGTTTGTGAGATATAAACGTACGCATTAAATGATCTGAGAAGTTTGGTAACGATTTGTGATGATATAGGGCCAACTTTATCTGTTGCTGTAAAATGAAGCGGGCTTGATTAATGTCTTCGAAGCCAGCGCAATTATATTTACCAAAACCTGCATACGCACCCAACAGAAGCCATTAAGGAGAGGTGACCAATAAATTTCCATTGATACCAATGACGGCGTTCATTACTGAAAGTCGATACCATCTACCGCAATTTAGATAAAACTACCCCCGACGGTAAATTGAAAATATTTTGAAATTGTTGGATATAGAAATGCAAGTTACATCTGATACCGAATTTTGTATATTCATAAATTATACTGCAGGTGAAGTTTATTGAAAGAGCTCCTCTCTGCTCGTTTTGAAGTAAATTGAAATAGATTACCGAGCTGATTGCGAATTTTTTGTCGTAAGCAATCCGTTTTGACACTCTTAAAATCCAATATTGTTCCTTCTTGAGTCTTGACTTTTGAATTACATTTTCGATCGGAAGCAGAACGAGAAAACAAAATTGCCTCCCGCTTTTTTAATGTGCAATACACCGTAAAATAGCATTCTCTTTTTAATGTGCGCCGCAAGGGGCAATTTATCACGCAATATATGCGAATGAGGTGTAATTCACTTCATTCTTGCGTTATAATGGTGCCTACATGTGGTTGTAACTGTACGCATTTGCCTACCGGGTAACGTGTTTTTAAAGAACCTGTGCTTCATCGCCTAGTTACTACACCTACAAATTTTAGAACAGTGTTCATTGTTTACGAATTACTCCACCACAGGTTGCGACACAAGGACCAAATCCAAATTTCTACCGAGATGAAGCGATCACCGCCTTTCCCAATTTTCGCAATTGAGAGTTCCTTCCATTTATCGGCAGCTAAGACAACCGCTAGGGAACGAAACGGGGTTTCAAGACATAAAAAGGGGGTTTTCTCTACAATGTTCAACGGAATGACATACCGAAAGCGGCATTATCGTAAAAATCAGGAAATTTATAAACAGAATCCTGTATTTTTCTCTATTCATCTCAAGAATGCAAGAAACTTTATTTCTGTTTCATGGATTTTCAAAACAGTCCACACATTAGATACGCAAGGGCCGACATTATCAAATTAGGGTTACTCACTTTAAAATGAAATGATGAAAGATTAGTCCTCGACGATAAAGAACTAATGCGAGTTCTAGATCATTCTGAAGCGTCCTTGGGCACTTGAGAACCTTATAAAAAGGATGTTGTTTGCTATATAAGCAAACCGAATTAAGTTTCGGGTCAGTTTCAACTTCAACGCCGAAGTAAATAAATAGTTCGCGCTGCTATAAATTGTGTATATGTGAGTGACAAATAATAAGGACTGTTATAAATGTATTGTTAGTTAATTGAAATAAATAAACCACGTAATTAAATTTACGTTACAATAGAGTTATAAAGTTTGACTTGTTTTTCCAGACTTGCATAGAAAAGAAGGGCAATTACTGAAACATAAGTAAATGTAATAATTTACAATTCATGTCAACATTGGGTAGCCATGCTTTGATATTCTTTGGTACGTATCAGTTGAAGAGCTAAAAAACAGAAATCTGTGGATACAAAATACTATCATACAATAAGACTAGTTCGTACAGTGCGTTTAAGTTTTTGCACCATCCATGAGTTGTTTTACATGACGGGAATAATAGAAAAAATAGTAGAAAGAGTGTATTCCCAAATAGCATTCAATATCTTATGTATATACCTTTTAAATCGAAAATGTAAAGGGAATATCCTGTGCATCTTATGTACGTATGTATACAGGGTGCCCATTATGTATGGAATATAGCATATCTCTTGGTAAATATCCAATGTACGAATGTAATGTACTTGTTTAACATTTTATTTCCCATAAGGCAGCATTCAGTTGTTTTTATTTCAGAAAACAAATGAGTAACGAAAAACAATTGAATTTTTTTAAATTACTCATGTGTTTTCTGAAATAAAAACAACTGAATTATGGGAAATAAAATGTTAAACAACTTACATATTATACACAAATTTTGTATACATTCGATATTTACCGAGATAGACTATACTCCAAACGCCAAACGTATATTCCTTGCACATTACATCGGATATTCGCGACATATTTTTCCGCATTCTATGGATATACAAACTCTCATGCATGTTATATGTAATGTATATTCTGCTATGTGGGTCGTTGCCTGCGCCAGGGTCAGGGCGTTGTTTTGACTTCGACACCTACGATAATGATGAGTCACCCTGAATGTCTAATTTCAATTTAGCGTTAGATGTGTATTTTGTTTTGTATCAGAATTGTTATTTTGGTTAATTTTTTGTTTTATTGTACAGTTATTTTTAATATTTGGAAATTATATGCGTAGTATTTGTAAAAATTTATCTCATGTTTTTTTCCGGTCTGCGATAAGCACGCGAATTAAAATTCAAGATATGGACGTGTTATGACCGTTTAGAAAACCTAGGTGCATTTCCATTTTTTCCAGGAAAGCAAAAAGGTCCTTAAATAAGCGAACTGGATGTAAAACGACCCCTTTTGTTGGTGAAGTGTGTTTTGGTTGCGGTTTTTTTTTGGTGTGAAAGACGTGAATCGAGTTTCATCTTTGTGTCGCATAAAAGTGAACGTTCAGTCAGTTTAAGGTTTAAGTGGAAACGTATTTTCTCATTTACGAAAAATTTTAATCGGAGTGCTGTTATCATGCATTTGTTGAGAAGATCTTTAAGTTAAAGGGAGTTTGTCCTCTATAGATCAAAACTGTAATTGTAATTACAATGAAGTTAGTGTACAACACACGCCAATTTGAAACGCTCCGAAACTACCCAATCGGATTTAATTTCTACAGTTTGAAACCGCCACTATTGGTTAAATCAAAAATATCCGCCAACGTCGATAGAAAAAATTAAATCATTAACATCCACCCACAATTTATTATTGGGCTTACTGTGTCAGAGGTTAACCTTAGGCGGCATCCGAACTATTGCTATATTATTAGTATAAAATCAACCCAAAATGACGAAATTTAATTATGTTTTTAATTTATGAATGTAGGTACTTTGAATTAGGGAATGGGCATGGAACACAGTTTAATGCTGTCAATAGATTACTGTTATTTCTAGTGGAATGGTTATTTTAAAGAAACTATAAGATTACTGAAAACACAAAAACTTATTACATAATAGCTAATAGAAACGAAATGAACACACTACGTAGGTCACTTACAAAATAACAGTTGCAGGATATAGAAATAAACAGTTTTTCAAAATATAAGACGAACAATAAGTCAAAAATTATGGAACAAAGTTAGATTCTTTACCGGTCGATATCCTAGATCTTCAGCCTTAGCGTTAAAACTAGATGTGGATGTTTTGCACCTTCTTCCTTGGCGTATCTATAATTTTCTAATTATGCGCCTACGATTATACAATTGTCTATGTCCCATTTTATTCTATAGGCAGACATTATTTCCCTCTATAAGTAATAATGCGCGTCAATTAACAAGTTAAACCATAATTTATGAGCCGATTGTCTTATCCGAACACAAAATACAATTAGGTTACAACAATTAACGACTTACATAAAACCATAAAGATAACAAAGAGGTGGGTAAATGTATGGTAATTATTAATCGACATGTACATTTTCAAGGTAGAAAGTATCAATATAATAATATAATATATACAATATCTACTAGACATGATCACGTTTCGAAGGTAGCAGACAATTTGGTCCATTGACAATTGATTGGGGCAAGGATACGAGAGAAATGTATGGGCGAAAGACTTTTGGTAATAGCCCATACTCAGAATAAGTGACTCAATGGTTAGAACGTCTGGGCCCTCGATTTGATAATTGTTTTAGTTTTCGAGTCGTTTGTTTAACACCACGTCTGTTTAATGGCCAAGTGAAATGCACCAGAGGGAGGCTTCAGACTCTATGTGTTAATTTAACTCAATGCTCAAAGCACCGGTAGATGTGGTAAAATGACTTTTAGTAACGTTCTGTAAATCAAATTGGAAGCAAACCACAACAGAATTATATTCTGCACGTACGTGATTTCGGACGACATGCCACTGTATACCCATCATAAACACATTCGTAAAGGCCACTACGTTAAAATTACATATTGAGCGAACATTACATTTTTTATAGTATCAAAGTGAGAAGCTTTCATATTTAACTTTGGTAATTAAAGAGAAACTTTCGCTTTTTGTTAAATAAATTTAAATCGACCTAAAATTTTTTAATCGACACTTTAAACGTCATGCAAAATTATCCTAAGTAACTATTCTGTACCTTCAATAACAATAAAGTTATTAATTGTAACGATAGCTCTAAAATTAGAAGTTGACAATTTTAAGATTTTAAATGTCAAAGCAATTTAGGCATTACATAATATAAAAGAAAGTTCATGGAGTATCAAAATGGGTAGGTCAAATTTTCCAATAAATTGTACGACTAGTGGACTTGTAAAAATCCGTAAATAATTGATACATTTAATAACGGGTAACGTCACGTGTATGCTTTTATAACCTAATTTGTACGAGAAATAGGTGCTTTCGCAATATTTGATGTGCCGCGCTATTCACTACCCCTCTTACTTGTATGTTTGTGTTATTATCGGTTACGGATTGGTAAAAAGCGCCCTCTTGAGCTCAACAAGGCCATTGCGACCTGTAGTTCAAAAAGATAATTTTTTCGAAGACTCCTTGGTATAACATTTGATTACATACTGGTTTTCGAAACAATCGAATTGTAATTACTACCTTTGTTTGATACTCACTTAAGAATTATAGTTCCGTTGTTTCTGCGGAAGCCTCTTTCGATATTAATACTTCTCGTACTATGTGTTGATCCCCTTTTTACTAAAAGTTTATTTAAATTTAAATGCTAGTGTACATACAATAACCCCGATATTCACTCCGACCCACCTCTACTTTGCATAAACCGGTGTAATAGACTTGTCTGAGAAATGTTATAATCGATTTGTTTTTTAGGGTTTTAGGATCGGTAGTACATAGAAGGTTGGTAATACACCAATGGTTTCTAACAGACATTCGTAACTCTGTGATCCAAATAATACTTGGATGTGAAATATGTACAATGTCTTGTAAAGATCATCAATTGCAAGCTTCTTCGCAGTTTTTCATAGTTTCTTATTACTAATATGTAATTATAATCACTTACTTTATGATCCAAAAGACGGCAATCTTGCTCAAATTGTAATTATAAAGTTTTCAATGCGGTACCTGAAACAAAAAGAATAGATATTGTAACGGAAATGCTCCAGACATGACGTCGCCTTTGGCGCTCTGGAATTTTCTACGCGCGCGATAGTGAGATTGTGTAGGACTATTCCAGAATGTACGCGGATGTTCGGGACATACATTGCTTGCGTGTATAAATGGTTGCGGACCGAACATCGCGCCAGTCTACTACCGAACGAGTACGTAAACATCGAGCGCGAAAATCTGATATAAATTTCGAAGTGTGTGATATAAATAATCGATATAAATTGTACGGTTTTTATAGTGTTTTAGTCTTGTTTAATAAATATTGATATAAATCGAACCCGAAATTTATAAATAACGTTACAATATCATTGTTTATAAGGCCGAAATTAGTGCACGTGAATATGGCAAAAGGCGTAAACTTAATGCATCTAAGGAGATAACACACATTTCAAAATACCTAGTTAGCTTACACCCTTCATCGGCAAGGGATGTAAAAAGAGCTACACAACACAACAAAATGGTGATTTCTAGCTCTATGATTCCACGAAGTGCGTCCCCAAAAGGGCTTTGATTCGGTTTCAATTCGTCTCTTTTACAAAGATTTTGGGTTTGCTGTATCTTGTTTTGGCCCCAGGGCAGAGTATTATAGTAGCACTATCCAAGCCATTAAACGCCATTAAAATGTCATAATTTTTAATACATGGGTCTTATTTTTTAGGGGAATTTTTTTCTTTCGAAAAATTTCCCTTATGTGATGGTTTTGTCCGTCTGTTTGTGCGTCTGACGATTTGTCTGTTCCTCGTCTAACGCGAGAACGAAAAAAGGCAGCGTTCAAACCTTCCCCAATCGATTTGTAACGAGTTCAAGTGTATTCAATAGAATATGAGCCCGATTAAAAGTCTGGTTTCCGAATGCGAAATGAATGGAAAAAAATTCGCCTCCTGAAAATAGTGTGCGATTCTTCGTATCTTATTTAACTAATTGTTTTGCACCGTCAGAGCTGTCTACATGAGAGTTGAAATAAAATTTTAAACGATTTCCCCCACAGTGGTGTCCACCACTCGTGAATTGTTCCTTAGAAGTTCGTCTCTAGTTTTATTCGATTTCAGCTTAATTATTTATCAGCTCATTTCGGAAGTGTTCATTTTCAAATGCGAAATGAAATTAATTCTTACGAGTGCGCGTGAATAATAGAGGAGATTCTCGTTGATCCATTAACTTTAAACTTTAAGTGTCAGAGTAGTAATAAAAAAGAGCATGCTTCGAAAGCACAAAAGGGCAGACCAAATGAAAATTTAACCTTTTACAGTAAATGTTACTAAATATGGCTTGACATACCTACTATAATAGGTCAAGTCGTTCCATTATCTACCATTATACTAAATAGTGCAATGCGGCGGATATAGTGAATGCATTCTAACGTTTTAACCATAAACAGTCGCTAATGTATTTATTTACTTATTTACTCGAAAATCAACAGAACACTTAAAGCCTAATTAACACAACTTCAGTATTTATCTAAAGCGAGTAAGATTCCGGTCTGTGAAGCTGGCAATCTAAATTCCACCAATTACGTCAATTTAGTTTTTCACTCGTGTTAATGTTATCCTATGAAATGTCATAAACTCGTTAGTTTCTCGAATAAGTTCACTCAAATCCATCGTTTGTTTCCCCTTTTTCATTGTCTAAACAAATTTTCAACGTACAGAAACCTTTAGTTCACATATATTTTTTAGCGCATTTTTGAAAAAAATTCGCTAGTATATTCGTTATGGCTGGCTGGCTGGCTGTCCGGCTGAGATCTCAGCAATTACAATAGCGAGAGACTTCAAATTTTCACTAAAAGCTTTCTGCTATAGTGTAGATGTGCAGGCTCTAGTTTATTTTGAGTTAGATTACTCATGAGATAGATAATTTTAAACTTCGCTAATAAAATACTGATCGGTATTACCAAAAATGCGCTTTCATCATGCATACGCTGATTTACAACTTGTTTTTCATTTGATTGGTGTTAAGGTTTTGTATATTTGGTTCGCCATTTCAGCCACTGAGTAGACGAAAATATGACCAAACCTCCTGAGGCTCTTATACGTTTCTTCACAACTCTCGGAAACCTGAATCTGTGAGGAACTGTAAAAACGTCAACTACAGGATAAGACGTCTAAGAAAATTTATCCAGTATGTAACGAACTCGCTCTGTAGTCCAGTCAAATTAGCTCTAAAAGTAGTCTAAACTGGATGTTGGTCGTTTTGGAAGGTGTTGTAAAGGTTAAACACTGAAGAGACGGGTTGAAAATGAAACTAATAGATGGTGCTGAAGTTACATTTTTTTGTTGGCAGACCCGAATATTGAAACGCCAAAATTAAGGGCTCTTAAACGGGAGAAGGTGGCCTCATTAAAGACGACCATCCGGACAATTATTAACTAATTAAAGAAGGTTGATTACACTTTTGAGATTTTTGACACATTGAAGATGGAATATGTTGAAACAAATTTTACGGCACAGACAAATATTTAAATGCACCATTTAAGGGCTCTAAAACCGAAGAGGGTGGCCTAATTAAAGACGAACGTTGAATTTTACATTGAATTGAACTTTTAAAGTTGAAAATTGAAAATATAATACATATTGGAAAAGGGGGAAGGCTACATACCGCTTATATGTTTTTGGATAATAAATTAAATTCCACAACAAGCAGATGGTGTGTCTGGACGGTTTGAGATTTTCTTAATCTTTTCTAAAAAAACTGAGTTAACCTTTTTTTTTTAATGAGTTGTGGCAACTAAAGGAACGATCAAATCCACTACCCCCTTCCTAAAGACTGTAGGACATCCGAGTTCAAAAAGTACCACCCTTTCGTTTTTTATGAGTTGCATGTTTCATTTCATTTTGCGAAGGAGGTATTTGGTTCACTCGTATCAAATTAATTCAAAATTAGTAAACTCTGCGACAATTATTATTAAAGCTAATAAAAAGGTAGATAAGTGTGGTTTTTGTTAAGAATGAAATTATCAACAGGCTTCTAAACACCTGTTTAAAATGCCGACGCAGCCGACGCAATCGACTACACATGTGTTTCCAATTTTAGACTTTGATAGATAAGATGATTGTATTTGTCGTGTATAAATTTTTGATTTGGAAAATGATTGCTTGAAACTAACGGCATCAGTTACATGTGTTGAGGTAAATTTCCGTACACAATATTTAGTCACACTTTACCTATTGCCCAACTCCAAAATCTAATGTTTAAATGTAGAAATCCAAATTACTTCCTGCATTTTACGCGGTACCTAATTTGTGTTTGTCAAAACTCACCCTTCGCTTTCTTGCTTTCGGTACTAGGCACTCTCCTTCAAACCATTTGAAAATTTGGAGACCATTCCGCACAATATGCACTGCACTTCGCGTTAACACGATCGAATTATTTGATCATAAGTTATATTTTTGATGGAGGGGCGGTAACGTAAGTAGGCAGATATTAACTCACCTGATGCCCTTATCTGCACATGCGGTCACTTTTACCTTTCAATAATAATTGTTTTGCCGTATCGAATGAAGCCGTTCCTGATCAAATATGACTACAATTTTTTTACCCATGAGACTGCGTTCTAAATTAATTTTCATTCTTACATGGAAAAAGTCAAAATTTGACTTTCCTTGTCTTCGTTCCAATTGCATTTTGTTACTAAATTGCTTTTTTTGGCTCGTTCAAAAATGTTCAAAAATAAACTTTAGCTTCTAATTGTTTTACCCAAAATCGTCATGAAACCTTCATTTTCATGCCTACTTTATGTCAGGGAAATGTTAGTTTCCATAACGGAGCCAGACCAGTCTACTTTTCCTGCCCCTTGTCACTTTTCCTGCGGCACCTGTCTATAATGAATAATGACTCCAGTCATCAATGACAGATGGGCATTAATCAAAAGTTCTATAATATGAAAATTGAAATTTTATGTTAAAATACGATTTCGGGTAAAATTTAATACAAAACTCGTCAGTAAAATGAGATTACTTGACTCGGAAATTAAAATTCTCTTGCACTTCAATATTTCCTCGCCAGTAACGTGTCATTTTCCTGACTATTACTCCAATATTGCCACGCAGTATTTGAAATATACCAATCGCAAATATTATTATTATTATTATTATTATTATTATCCCTCTCTTGTTTTGTTATTAATTTATAATACCTGTGAGAAGGTGCGTGACAAAGCGTCTATATGAATGCGGCGGCAGTAAAGGATTGGAATGGAGTGTCAAAGGCAAGTATGGGGAAGAATTTAAGAAGATTTCGAAAGGATTTCTGAGGATTTATAAGGAATTTTATCCGATTTCAGGGATTTCCGTGGATCTCCATCAGGAATTGACGGGGAGCTTAAGGGATTTCTTTGATCGCTTGTAAAAATTTTTCTATTGTTCTATTATTCTTTTGATCGGCGCTGAATTGTGTCTTCTTTAATTTATTGAAGAAGTGTTATTCATAAAATTTGGACCGTTTTCGAGTTTTAAGCGAAAAACTGAAAATGGTGGCTGCCAAAAGTTGCGCCGGGAAAAAAATTGGTGTGCACTCTTCAAATACATGTTATTTGGACCCAAATGGACCACTTAAAATGATAAAGTCGTTTACACCACCTTTTGCAGGAAACGGCCGTTCTCATGCCCATGAACCTAGCAGAGCAAGGTCAGCAGAATACAATCAAACATATTGCATAATTAGGTGCTAATTAGGTGCTATTTAAATGCCCTATTCCCGAATTAAATGCTCCTTATAAGTGCAAGTCACATTTATGTCGCCCTGCCCTGCTCATTTTTATGAAATGTTAAATGTGTTGAAATAGCTTCACTACGCTGTACCATTTTATCTTTGTACGTCGTCGAGATACACTCTCAAAAGATCTTGGCTTCTCTTCATTTTGCGATCCGCGACCTAAAACATGTAGGTAACAAAGTATGATAAAAATATCAAGAATTCAAGATTTCTATAATTTTACATTTAGCCTATTCAACATGTGAAAATTGACTGGGAATTAAAAAGCTCTTTAAGCAAAATATAGGTACTAAAGATATTAAAAACTGAATTCTTGAATATTGTCTTAAGATCAAATGAAATTAAAAATTAGTAACTGCGAAATTGAAAGGGCTTGGTCCAAGGATCCCGTGCGTACCCAATTTTGTGGTTTTGCGCATGCGCAGTGTCAAAAATTTCGTTTAACGCATGTGTTTTTTATTTATGAAGGTATTTAAATGAAACTATGACACTACGAATATTAGTAAAACTGACAACGTTTTAAAAATATTGTTTTGCGCATGCGCAATGCCAACTTTCTTATTTACGAAAGCATTTAAATGAAATTTAATATACCTACAGGCACTTGGAATATAAAAGTAAATAAATATAATATAAAGTTTTTTTTTTGTACCTACTCCGTGGACCAAATGAACGTGTTTTGTCATTCGTTTAAGGGTCTAAAGCGTCATTTTTTCTTCCAGAAGGATTAAAATGCAATGAATGACGAAAAGTGACAGTACACAACATCTTTTTGGGAGGCAGTAATTTCCTCATAACGTTCAGTTTATATGAACCTGGAGGAACATGTCATAATTTAAAAAAAAAAGGAACATTTAATTGGGAAATAGGGCGCTTAATTAGCACCTAATTATAGTTAGTTCGCTACTCATTTTCTTGGGTTTTTAAGGTAGTGTTCTGCCGAGTTCATATGAACCTGGCAGAACTTGTAATAATTAAAAAAAAAGGAGCATTTAATTCGGGGATAGGGCACTTAATGAACACCCAATTAGCACCTAATTATAGTTAGTTCACTTTTCATTGTCTTGAGGTTTAAAGGTAGTGTTCTGCCGAGTTCATATGAAACTGGCAGAACTTGTAATAATTTAAAAAAAAAGGAGCATTTAATTTGGGAATAGGGTACTTAATTAGCACCTAATTATAGTTAGCTCACTTTTCATTTTATTGGTTTTTTGAGGTAGTGTTCTGCTGAGTTCGTATGAACCGGGCAAGACATGTAATAATTTAAAAAAAAAGGAGCATTTAATTCGGGAATAGGGCACTTAATTAGCACCTACTTAGCACCTAATTATGGTTAGTTCACTTTTCATTGTCTTGAGTTTTAAAGGTAGTGTTCTGCCGAGTTCATATGAAACTGGCAGAACTTGTAATAATTTAAAAAAAAAGGAGCATTTAATTTGGGAATAGGGTACTTAATTAGCACCTAATTATAGTTAGCTCACTTTTCATTTTATTGGTTTTTTGAGGTAGTGTTCTGCTGAGTTCGTATGAACCGGGCAAGACATGTAATAATTTAAAAAAAAAGGAGCATTTAATTCGGGAATAGGGCACTTAATTAGCACCTACTTAGCACCTAATTATGGTTAGTTCACTTTTCATTGTCTTGAGTTTTAAAGGTAGTGTTCTGCCGAGTTCATATGAAACTGGCAGAACTTGTAATAATTTAAAAAAAAAGGAGCATTTAATTTGGGAATAGGGTACCTAATTAGCACCTAATGATAGTTCACTTTTCATTTTCTTGGTTTTTTGAAGTAGTGTTCTGCTGAATTCGTATGAACCTGGCATGACATGTAATAATTTAAAAAAAAGGAGCATTTAATTGTGTGTGTTCTGCTGACCTTGCTCTGCTAGGTTCATGGACATGCCCTACTCCGCATACTGGACTATATTTTAAGTTTCGTTTCCTGGACTAAAATCCGAGAAATCAGCTTTTGATTTTGGGCTTGTTTTTTTTTGCTTTTTGCAAATCGGGTCGCATCAAACGATTCTTTAAAGCGTGAACTTTTTTATGCTTCTATTTGACCAAAATGTACATTTTTTATTAATCAGAGTGCCAAAAGCCTATATATAGTTACATTTCTTGCTTTATTTCGGCAGTTATTCCATTTGTTAGTTAACTGAAAAAATGCCACAATCCGTCCATTTGCAAGAATCATCGGGACAATTTTGGAAATAGTTGTCTTAGGGTTCCACCATCTGTAAAAAAATTGGGAACGATCTGGGAGTCACCCAGTTTGAAAGACAAATGATCGTTTTTTAATTTGTTTACTTAATTAATCAATAACTATGAAACTTATGGTGATCGGGTTTGTCATATTGTTTTGTTATTAACAGAAGTGATCAAATACGGATTTTCAAAAAGATCGGATAAATTTTAGTTAGTAATAATAGAATACCTTTTTATATTTTTTAATAAAAAGCAATAACATTCGAAAGTGAACGTTCCATACCAAATTCATTTTTTCCCTCAGATAATTAAAGTCAATTGCGAAATGAAGCGATATTTTGCCATTTTATCTTCGTTTTTTGTTTATAACAATTAAATATGTTCCGGGAGTTTGCGGCCATAGGGACTATGATTTTCGGATTCGGCGGATTTTTTACATACACTACACTTGGTTTCGTTGAGTGAAATGACGCTTACGCATTTTCTGCAATTGACCTAAATTTACACAGTTTTCCTTGATATTCATGTGTCTTTAAAAAAGTCGTCTCATTAACGCAGTTTATGATAATGACTAACAACCAAAAATCAAAGGTGCTAGATTCTAGATTTCTCTATACGGGAATAGCAAAATAGGAATTTGGATGTTAAATAAAAAGTCACTTTCATTAGTATTGAGGTCAGACGCGCCTAAGAATATGTTATCGGGCTAATTTTTTCACCAACTTCCATAGAGATAGTTTTTCGCCCTTTGATAGCCGCGTTCATTTAACCAATACCAAAATACTATGAAAGAGTTCATGGACCCGATAACACTCAAGCCAAGCGCATTTATTATGCGACAGTCCTTTTTTAATTGCAGTCTTCCAAGATAATGAACCAGTAATACTGGTGCAACTACATTCGTTCGGAATTGTTGAAACGCCACAGGTGAATAAGACAGACCCGGCGTATCGTTAAAATTATTGTAGGTAAACACATTGTAGTAGGGATTATCGAATGCATTTTTAGAAATTGTACTCGTATTTATTTGTTAGCAAGTCACACAAGTGCATTTAGCAAACCAAGTTGAATCGTGCACCATTCGAAGAATGGAAAATAAGAATATCTTGTATGGACCTAAACCATTTTATCCTGTTTCGGATGGTACGGCAGGCGAGGAGATATTTAGGGCACTTAAAAAGTATGCAAGGATACCAGGTTGTATTGCTATGGTAAGCTTGTACCTATGCACATTGCTTGCAGCTTGTTCAAACATTTTTTAGACGAACGCGCATACTAAAGAAAATCTGCTGTATGAAGACGTACTGACATTAACCACTCGATTGGCGGTTGCTTACAAAAACTACGGTCTCGACATTAACAGCACAATTGCGGTGTGCAGCGAAAACAGCTTGCAATTCTTTCTACCAGTGATCGCCGCCTTATACCTCGGAGTGACCGTTGCGTCCATAAATGACAAGTACACCGAGCGTAAGTAAAGTGCTCGGTATTGCTGAAAAGAAAACAATATTTTAGGTGAACTACTTCATAACTTTGAGATAACGAAACCTAGCGTGGTTTTCTGTTCCAAAAGGGCCGTAAAGAACATTCAGACAGTGAAGCACCGGCTAACTTACATTAATACAGTGGTCATATTGGATGACATCACCGACTGGCAAGATTTCCCTTGCCTAAACAACTTCATTTTGAAGTTTTGCGATCCAAATTTAAATATTGGAGATTTCAAGCCCAATTCGTTCGATCGTGATAACCAAGTTGCACTTGTTATGTACTCATCTGGCACAACAGGCGTGTCTAAAGGTGTCATGATAACCCATAAGAACATCATTGCTCGATTTTCGCACTGCAAGTCCGTAATACTCGCATCGCGCTTGTTAACCACGCTATAATTTTTCAGAGATCCGACTTTTGGGAACCAAATCAATCCGACCACTGTCATTTTAACGGTGGTACCATTCCAACACAGCTTTGGTATGTTTACAAGTCTAGGATACATGACCTGCGGATTTCGAATCGTCGTATTAACCACGTTTGATGAAAAGCTCTTTTTGCAATCCCTTCAAGATTATAAAGTGGCAAGCACTTTACTAGTGCCTACCCTGATGTCCTTGTTCGCAAAAAGCGCAATCGTCGAGAACTACGATCTGTCGCACTTGGAAGAGATCGCCTCGGGTGGAGCACCTTTATCCAAGCAAATCAGCGATGCGGTTAGGAAACGGTGAGTCTGCGGCGTTTTTTGACCATCCTCTTATCTTCCAGTACAGATTTAAGCTAAACCAGATCAGGCAAGGATACGGGCTCACCGAAACTACCTCGGCAGTGTTAATTACGCCAGATACCGGCGTCATACCGGGCTCTACCGGAAAAATTGTCCCCTTTCACGCCGTAAAAGTTGTCGATACAGCTACTGGAGAAAACTTGGGGCCCAATCGAACTGGCGAATTGTATTTCAAAGGTGACATGATAATGAAGGGCTACTGTAACAACGCCCCAGCTACCGACGCAATTATTGACCCAAATGGGTGGTTGCGATCCGGCGACATCGGCTATTACGATGGGAATGGAAATTTTTTCATCGTGGACAGAATTAAATCACTAATAAAGTACAAGGGCTTCCAGGCAGGTTTTCCTACAGTTTTGGTCGATTTTAAAATGTATTGTAGGTTGCACCCGCCGAAATTGAAGCAGTACTACTGCAACACCCGGACATTCTCGACGCGGGCGTTACGGGTATTAAAGACGACGAAGCGGGCGAAATACCGGCGGCGGCTATAGTCATAAAGAAAGGCGCACATTTAGACGAAGAAGACGTGAAGAAATACGTTGAAAGTAAGTGTCGGCATCAAGAGGCCGACGAACTAATTTTTCGGTTTTCAGGCCAAATGTCTTCGACAAGGTGGTTACGGGGCGGTGTGCGCTTTTTGGATGAAATCCCAAAAGGTCCGACCGGTAAAATTGATGGAAAAGCCATACGGGAAATATTTGAGAAGCAAAAATCTAAGCTGTAATGTGGGTGTTTCAAGAGTTTTTATTGTTATTGACATATTATAGAGGGTGGGGCGTGGGAAACGAAGAACGTTGACGTCAATTTTATCTATTTATTGTATTCGTGTTAGCGAAAATATTATAATATCTTCTGACGAATTTTATTTCTTATTGCATCAAGTGTAAGCAAACTTTAGGGTCTCACAGGGTATCAACCTGTCGTGAGATGAGGTAGACTGGATCTCCCAATTTTGCAATTGCTTTTTCATGAACTTCTGTCCCTCTAACCGCACCCCGTCACATTAATGCTAAATGATTGCATAATAATTTGAAGCTCCTTGCGAGGCTTTCTTTCGGCTATCCAACCTTTTCGAATAGAGGGGTCAAGTCTGAAAAAAACCGTTCACTAAATCGTGTTCTACCCAATCAGGGGGTATAATTCTTATTCGCATGCCCTGTTCTTAAATCGCGTTTAATGGTAATCATACCTAAGAGGCCTCCTTATATTTTTGGGTCGAAAACCAATCTTTCAAAAAGAAATCATCCTCAATTTCTAACTAAAATTATGGAAATACAAAAACAAATTCAACACATACTTTACGCCTCCACAAAAACCGAACAAAACCCTCGACCCATCACACAAACCGACAACATCCCAACTGAATTTTAAAATCGCCTTTCTGCGAATTGTTAAAATACAAAATACATATGTGAAAGTTACCCGAATTCTAAAATATAACCTAAATTGTATCAACAGCTTTATATTAATCTGAAAGCTACCCACACCCGTGGAAAAGTTTTGCGCAAATATTTACACGATACCCTAAATTATCTAAACATCCAGTAGATACTAATATCTTTAAATTTCACCTATATAAAACTATAAACCCGGACGTCCAAACAGAATAATTTTAGTTAAGCCCTCGCATTTTCTATAATAGTAATTGGACCGAAATTATCGATAAGAAAATCACGTACGCGCTGTTTATACCAAATAAAACAAACCCCTTAAGTACGACCACATTGCGCAAAGGCCTTGCAAATTCAAATTTATAGAAGCAAACACCCTAATAAGTCGACAAGCCAGTAATACAAAACAATTACCCTACTCTAACCAATCAACCGTTATTTGCTTTGAAGTTACTAATTTTTGTGATCACTATGTAGATGAACAGTTGAACACCCGGTATCTAAAGGCGCTTCGTTACGAAAAGTGCGGGAAGTATGTAGGAGTTAGAGATTTAATTTAATTTCTAGAGATATGTTACAGCCGCCCCTACCGTAAACAAAAGCCACAATGAATTCGCCGTTTGCCAACGTTCCCGTGAAGATTTTTCAATGATCTTTGTTGCGTCTGAATGCCCAATTAAATAATTATGTGTTTAGATGCTTTTGGATTCCTTTGTTAATTTAAAACGAGCATTAAAACTGCAAGGCCGTACAGGTTTACGCCGTTATCAGGTTGATACGAGACCTTTCTGCCGACCTGAAAAATTCCAATCACCAATGAGCATTATCTGAACTATCAACTTCAGAAATTTCAATCCTATCAATGAAGTAAGTGCAAGTAACAGTCGCTAAATAAATGTGCTGCACTGAACAGCACCTGATTAAGTCATGAGACTTTACCTAATCTTTCTTTACATTTCTACACTTATTCTACCACTTCGTGTTATTTCAAGGTAAGCTTTTTACTACTTCCTAGTTCAGTAATTACAGGGGGGGGGGGGGAGGATATTGTTTCACTTTCCTGTATTTGCTTTTCCGTATACACCGCTAATTAATTTACGAACCATCGTCCTTAGGCAATTTGAATTATTAGATTGGCGCTAAATGTGGTGTAACAGATGCAAAAGCTAGAAAGGGAACTGTAAAATTCAAAAATTGCCAGATATATTACATTATACCTCAAATTAAATAATGACTGTAATAAGGAAAGAGTGTTTGTGCTTGTAGAGTATCATATAATCAGAAAAAAGAACGCAATAAATTGGCTGTAAGATATACAGGGTAAAATATACCAAATCTCAGAAACGGTGGTCCAACAGTTATACTACGCCACTAGATTCTACGTAAAAATATCTAAAATAAGAATTTTCACCTTTTTTCAAACTTACATGGGTAGTAAGATATGATAACATCCCCAAATCACCCTGTATCTTAGAAACAAACGTAACTTTCTGTTTGTGGTATTAAAAGTTTCCCAAAAAAGGGGCACAGGTTCGGCATTTGCGCTCGTATTTGACAACGCAAACGTCATCTTTTTGGAGGAATGTCACTTTGTCGCTTAAATTAAACAAGTATAAATTGGAAATAAAGAGGACAGAAAGAAGGGCAGTAGTTGGTAGAAAACGGTTTCTTTCGTTGAGACCTTTAATTAGAATACCATGAAGGGTAGAAGATGTGTTTACCCCCCACCCCCATTTTCTAAAGTTTAAGGCATGCGTATGCAAAATTTTAGACCAATTGGTTGTCGTGTGTATAAAAGTTATGCACGTTTTACTTTCAAATACAGCATCTTCAGAAATAATTCGTGGGGGGGGGGGGCTTTTAGACAGCGAAATTTGATAACGTCTGCCACACCTTCAAGGTATAGGCTACCTACTGCAAAAATGTTCGAAACGGCAGAAGTGTGTCCGGACGGACGGACGGACTAAACGCACACAATAGCACAATATTGTTTTTAATTCTTAAAAAATGCGCTAGAAACCGCTCGCTCTCCCAATTATAAACTATATCAAATATGCATTGCTGAGAGTATCCAATGCAAATCAGTAAATGACATCTTTCATTTGAGTGAAAAATTTAAATTTTTGGAAATATGTGAACTACTCAATTGTAGAAAAAATCTTGTGTGTAATTCGAGCACAAATTGATTGTCGATTTCAAGAAATTGCCACGCTCCGATACCATTTTGCGCTCTTAATACACAAATTACAAATAGCTATTTAAGCTATATGATAGACCAGGGTGGTTTCCGAAGAACGAAGATTATACCTAGTGTAAGATATCAACGCCACAAGCCACCGCCGTACCGTTGAAGAAGATTTTGACAGCTCGTTCAAAAATAGAACGAGATATTTGACAGTTCCCACGACGGAATATAATCCGCGGATTCTGTGACCGGTCCGTGCAGAGTACAGTTGACTTCATTTCCACATCGAAAAATCAATCAACGAAATGTTGTTTTACTATAGCTAAGGCGATATTTTTAAGTAAATAAGAAACCATCTCAAGTCTTAATAAAGATTATTGACTTATTGTTTACCCTTTATCCCTTTTCTTTGAGAGGCCAGAAGAGGTTTATTAACCTATGAACAGCCGAGGCATATTAATATAGTTACATAACAAGAGCCACTCCCAATTTAATTAAAATATAGGATGTTTAACCAGAGGTAGGATGGAGAGGAAGAAATAAATTATAACATCCGTTACAAACCGAATGGGCCGCTGTGAGAAAGCTCAAGCCCTTTTTAATTAACAACCATGTTGGCCGTTTATACATACGGTGGGTTTGAGTCAAAGCAGCGCTAGCTACCATATCATATTGAGACCTTTCAAAAATATGCTCGTTTCACGGAAAAATTGATCCTTGGAAAAATCCATCCTTATAATAATCAACTTAACAAAAGAAGCACTGCAATTATACAGTGTGTCGGTCTTTCCTAGCTCACCTGATAAAAAATAAGCTCTTCAAGAAAATTTTGTTTTTCATTTTCATTATCAATATCTTTTTTTACTTGCTTCCATCCTCCTTACCGAAAAGCATCACGTCTTAAAAACGCGGATTTCTCTTTTTCTTCTTTTTTACCGAGCAATTTTTCATGGAAACATTTTTATCACTTTTTAAGCTTCTATAGTACAACCATCAATAGTTTTCCACCCCGTACGGATAACGGAACCCAAGGGAGCGTTTTGTCTACATATAAACTTAACGTAAAAAACATTTTAAACGAAATAGACCTAATACAGCAGATATGATAATCTTAAGTACTGATTTAATGAGAAAGGTTTTTCAAATAGCAGTTCCATTACGGCGATTGCGACGTCAAAATCAAAATGGAAATCGTGCTGTATTATAAATAAGATGCCATAAATCACACCGACTGTGCCAGATATGATTTTTATAAGCGGCAAGTGAATTGTTAGAAAGTAAAAGCGAAAATCCCCTTCTGACTGGAAATACAATAATTTCGCTTTCTTGACGGCTCGGTGGTTGTAATAAAAAACTCGGATAATTAATCTTTTTCGGCAACGGATTTTATTAAAAAAGAAACGTTAAAGCCTGAGAGCGTTAAGATAATGCCAAATTTAACGTCAACCGAGGATTTTTGAGTGACAAAGTCGTCGGTTCCGCATTGCTACCCCCGATTGAATGTATACGTAGATCTACACATGTTCCGGTGATTAATTGCAATCGGCATCTGTCACTGACGCTTATTAAAGATTAGAGCGCGATTGTAACTTTTCAGGGGCACTCCTTAATTAGGTTTAAAAATTCTTTTAATAATAAAATTAGTTTGGACTTTTTTATAAAAAGAGTTTTAATAAAGAGGGGAAAGTAAATTGGAATTCCTACCAACAACATTAAAATTTTTGTAGCAAAATATGATTTGGGTAGCGTGGCTTAAATAAATTACACCCCAACGAAAGATAACTAAGTTTCGGACCTGATATTGACTGTAGTTCTCAGGACGCGCACGTCAGACCAAGTTTTGTTAAGGGAAAGTAAAACTTTACCCCATGTTCCTTTTATTATAGTCGAGATACCGCAAATACCGTCATACAAAGCTGTACATAACACTTAGGGGTGTATAACATAGCAAGAGACTATCAACGCGTGTCATTCATTTAACTATTCACGTCTTTACGGAATGTTCGTGTTAACTTTACCGGTTCAGACAGTTGATTAACGTCTATGGCATAAGATAATTATAATCGTGTAGGGAATTCAAATTTGAGCAAGAAAACCAACGAATATTTTTGAAAATGAAATGCGACTCACTTGGGAAGCTTTTAAACGAAGTAGAATTTCTCGGTAAAAGGATAAAGATTAACGTTAAAAATTTACATATTGCGCCAAAGTCACTCATAAAAAAAACAGCAATTTATCACAGTACACATTAACACAATTAACTTCGCACCGTACATCCTCATCCTGCAAAAAAAAATGCTCTCGAACATCTGAAGCTCGTTATCCTTTATTACAACGGCGACAATTTAAAACTAAAAAGTATCCTCATCATCTCGCCATTTTCGAGAACTCAACCGCTAACAAACTACCACACGCTGCCACAAGCACATCATGCATGAGTTTCCGTACTTGGACGTAATAAATCTGTACGGAACAGTTACAATTGGAAATGTCAAGCTTGGGGAAGCAGCGTAAATTACGATAAAATGATTAATGACGGTAGAACTCCACTTTATAATGTAGACAACAGTAAATGTGAGTGCAGCAAGGAGACGATTTTTCTTTCGAGTTTAATCCATTATAAAACCTTAACTGTGGTACATTCTGTAAATTTAAAAACTATCATTCATTAAAGGAGACGTACACAAGCTTTGGGTTTTAGGGTCCATTAAACTTCCCTAATGAATCTACTGCTTTGGATCATTAGCTCACTTTAATATTCCTACGTGAAATGCGGTTAATACAAGTTTTCCTCCCCGGTTTCTGTCTGTGTGTCACTAGCGACGCAAATACAATCAACATTTACGTTTCGCATCCCCGAAATATTTTATTGAACTTTGACGTCATGATGGTTATGCTATGTGTTTTAAAGTGGAAAATTTCTATCCTTTCCTCGTGTTTCGCTTTATTTTAGCAGCAGGTTTGAGAGAGAAGAACTTAAGTGGGTCCTTTAAAAGTCTACGCGGACGAAGTTATCCCAAAAATTGATTTTGCGGTTTCCACGAAGAAATTAATGAATAACTGAAGACTTTGTTCTACCATTAAACCAAAATTTATGCGTATCGAATAATATTATGTCATGGACAGTGTACGCTGAGCACCCATTACCAAAGCAAGCGATATCCATAAAGGGCTATTCTCAATCAACTTACGTATAATTCCATAAGCCTAAATTCGGGTGCCGTGAAAATTATCTCTAGCTCTCCTCCTAGCGTAGAAGTTCAAAAGTTGCGCACCTTTCAAAGTTCAAAGGTTGATCGCCGTTCAAAGTCCAAAGGTTGGTCGCCGTTCAAGACCCCATTTTGTGGTGTCATATTTTATTTTTAACGTTATCAAAGTTCAATGACCTTATTCCTTGCGGGGTCATGCTGCATGTCATTTGAAAAAACAAATCGGCGTGTAAAGGTTAATGATTCTACGACATTCAGCCAAATAAAGGTCAACGGTTTGTGGATACGGGACAGCGGACGAATGAATGCCATTGACTTCAAATTTAAGGTTTGGGAGAAAAGCAATTCATTGATACAATCATTGTCTAGAGAAGTGTGACGCGTTTGATTTAACTTACATACAGGGTGAGTTTCCTTTGACTTCCACTATGGGGATCTCGTAAACCGTAAGATATTCAAGCTAAACGTACCTACACGTGAACGAGAACCCTAACTCAAACGGAAATCGAATCCCCATAACCAAAACCTACATAGGTGGCTTCCTATAATCGTTCACTATTAACGATGAATAATAAAGAAATGACAAGTAGGGGATGTAGTACGGATCAGCAAATTTGAGTGCGTTGGAAAAAGGGTATACTCCTAGCTGGTCTTGTGAGTTGTTTACAATCATAAAAATCCGCTTACAAATCAAGTTTCTTACTTCCTTCGCGAAATAAAAGGAAATCCTGTATTAGGTGGATTTTCCGAATTACAGAAGGTTAACGATCATGATATCTGAGAATATCCTAGGACGTAGTTACAATAAACTGTATATAAACGGGAAGGTATATGAAATGGAAACAATAGAAACAAGTTTTATTACCATGCACAGTAAAACTAACAATGCAAATTGAAAATTTTGCTGGTTGATAATATAACAATCTGTGTCCATAGTAATTTAAACCAGACGACAGTCACGCTCCCAAATCTGGTACACATGACCATCTCAAACATGAATTTGGATTAATTTCGGCGATCAACCTTTGGACTTTAAATGAAGACCAACTTTTGAACTTTGAGCGGCGAGCAAACTTTGGACATTGAAATTTTGACCAACCTTTAGACTTTGAACAGCGATCAAACTTTGGACTTTAAACGGCAAGCAGCCTTTTAACTTGGGGGAGGAGAGCTAGGTAACTTTGATACCCAAATTTAGCCTCATGGAATTATTTGTCTTTATATGACTATCGCTTGCTTTGGTGCTCAGCATACGCTATCCAGTATCCATGGCATAATATTATTCGATACGCATGAATTCGCCGAGTAAAGCTCAAAGTGCAAAGTACATAACTAACAAGGTCAATGTTTGAATTGTAACTTGAACCATATACGGATTACTGGATAAATATCCACTGATTTAATAAGGTCATAGTCTAAGTATCCTTTTTTATAGGTTCTCTTCGTAACCTAAAGTAGTTCAAGACTTTCAAAGAACTTGTAAAAATTGGACACAGAACACTGCCACAGTCTTGGTGGTTTCTTTGTAAGACAGCAGATTTCATAGATATCTGGCTTCTTTCTATTGATACATCAGCTGAGCTCGAGAACAATCCGAGGTATCGAATAGTGCACCATAGGAAACAAACACTAGCCACGTCAGCAATAATTCAACCCCTTCAATTTTCCTTCGGTTAAAACTTGCGAGTTTAGCGTTATCGAAAAGAGGAAATAAATTTCAATTATGCCATAGAGATCGGAATTTCATTAATGCTTAAATCGATCTATAAATTACACGGGATTTGTACTTGGTACGTCGGCCGCTGCGGAAATCTAACACAAAAGATTTAATATCGCGCGATAGAAAATTGCTTTCTTATGTTTCTTATCGCGTATCACGGAAAAATTGTTTTTAAATCTATGGGGAGACGTTCCTCAGTGGCGTCGGTGATTGTTTTCCGCTGTATTTCACGTCATATCTGTGTTAATACGTAATTAAGGGCAAATCACACTAAAAGCATAAATATGTATAATGGCGGTGGTTAATGGAAGCGAGATACGCATCGATTTGATCAGCTAATTAAATTTACGTATATCAATACCGTGTTCAAGTAAGAGCAGATTACAATTTCAGCTATAAAGTTAGTTTCTGTACTCATTAATGTGTAATTGAAAGGGTTTTACGTATTGAATACCAATTGGGGTTGCAAATTCAATTTATGTTTCGCTATATGAACATAAGCAGATTAACGTGATTAATTAATAATATCACTCCCAAAAACTCCAAATTGCTGTTTCCGAACTTATCCAGATTCACATTCACAGAAAAATATGCTCGATCGTAAAATTTCAAATTAAATTACCACCACACTTCCATAGTTCTTCTGTGCTTTGGGATTTAGCATCGTAATGTGCAAGTGCATCAGTTGGAAAAGGGAAATTATACGAGTATCGTTAAAATTTACATATTTCGCATATGTCGTTCATAACCCCAGCAGACTTTATGAGCTCATGTGTTTCGAACACGTTTAGCCACGGCAGTAGGCGTCTCAGAAAAAAATGTATTGGTATATATAGATTGATAGATAAGGAAATTGAACCGCACGTTTTGCGTAAGACAGATTTACTTGCTTGATTTCCTTTCATTCCACCTTGCACGTACCTAACCGTCTTATTATGTTCTTCTAGCGGAACAGTTTTCGTTTATTGATACCAAAATACAGTGATTTAAATGATAAAAAGTCTTCTGAAGGACGCCTAACTTTATGCAACCAAAATAAACCCCTAAATCAGATCTAAAAAAGCGGCAGAGCACCTCGGTGTGCCCCTACGAGGTCATTGGATTTGACCTTTTATCATTTGAAAGTAGACATAGGAAATCCCTATGTCTACTTCTACATGAACATCACTGTGTAATTAAATTGTTTCACGTGGATAAAAAGACAGTTCCTCAAGTCAAACACTAGGTATGGCAATTGCGTTAATCATTAAAATTATTGAATAGTTCTCCAAGGCGTATGTACATATTCAGTTACGTTACTAGTATAAAAATAGTGACTTAATAAATGCGCCTTAAATACTCTTTTAAATTAAAAAAAATTGTAAGGTTTGATACAATCAGGATTTCAAATGTCAACCATAGATGGTTACGCCTCTACAGAAACTATTTTTGAATGTACAGGGTGTCCAATTTTTATGGTGTGAATAGACAACTGATTTTTTGTAATAGAAAACCCTGTATATTTTTTTATGCTTGTCATTTTTTAACCTCTGCATGGAAACCTACTCACTTTTTGGTTTTTTGTCAATGTTACCAAATTGTTAATTTTTTCTGAATAATTGCCCATAAGCATAAATGGTAGCGACCTTGATTTTAAAGTTAAAGAAATACATTTGATCAAGAATGTTAATCTGAATAAAAGGAAACATTTGGTAATGAGAAAGTTGGATTTAATGATACAGGGTGTTCACAAAAAAATAGTAGTTTCCAAATGTCAAAGTGTCATAACTATTTTTTTTCAAATGGCACTACCACTATTGTATTTCTCTATTCGAAAGTCTTTTGTGTGCTCTTCAATTCTTATAAGGGTTGCCCTGTGCCTAAACCCCATAGAATTTAGGTTATTCAATATTTTTCACAAAAATAGTTACAAATTAATTAACTACATGTTTATAAACCGTTGTAGACCGTGATAATAAAAAACAAAAGAATGACAGAAAGTAAGCAAGTGTCACAAATTAATCATCTGCTGGAAGTGTTCTCCCTGGCATTCTTTGGTTTTTTATTATCACGGCCCCCTCCTGTTTATAAGCATGTAGCTACTCAATGTGTAACTATTTTTGTGAAAAATCTTGAATAACCTAAAAAATACGGCTTTTGGTACAGGATACCCCTTATAAAAATTAAAGAAGAGAAATAAAATAGGGGTTTTTCCATTTGAAAAAAAAATTGTTAAGTATATCACTTTGAAATATGAAAATGTTACTATTTTTTTGTAAACACCCTGTATCACCAAATTGAACTTTCTCATTACCAAATTGTTTCCGTTTATTCAGATACACATTATTGATCAAATGTATTTTTTAACTTTAAAATCAAGGTCGCTATGATTTATCAAAGTGGGTACGGTTTTTAGAGAATTTTTCGGAAAAAAAATTAATAATTTGGCAACATCGACAAAAAGCCAACTAGTTAATAGATTCCCATGCAGAGGTCAAAAAATGACATCGAATCAGCTAAAAATATATAGGGTGTTCTATTAAAAGACCAACTGTGTATTGACACCGTAAAAATGGGACCCTGTACATTCACAAATAATTTCTGTAGATGCGCAACGATCTACAGGGTGTTCTTTTGGGAGCTTTAATTAAACGTATTAAATAGGTAGGTTTTTTAAAAAATTTGTAGCATCTTAACTTTTTTTAAGTACACTAAAAGTCCTACTCTTTCTCTATGCACTGGTAAAAATGGGTTACCATAACTAGAACTGTTTTCGAGTAATCAATTATTATTTTTAAGTCAAAATAACTTAAAAACCATAAATGGTAGATCTCGTGGGTATCAAAAGAACTGAAATTTCACGTAGAATAAAAAAATGCAATAAAAAAATAGGGTTGCCATTTAAAATAACGAAGTTAATAGCTACTTCCGGTATTTCGGGAAGTGCGAAAATTTTGAAAATATAATACATCGATTCGGCCGTCAGAGTAACTCCTAAGTATAAATTTTCAAAAACCTACCTATTTTACTTTCCAAAAAAACGTTTAACTAGAGCTCCCAAAAAAACACCCTGTATAGTTTACATTTGCACAAAAGGGCTTTTTGAAATTTTTACCAGGTATGAGCTAGGAAAGACCGACGCACTGTTTCAGGACACTGTATGAGTTTTTCAATTCGTTCTTATCGTATTTTCTAAAGAGGGTGTTCAACAACTAACTGGATCGAACATATACAACGTTATGTAGACGTTATTTCGATGTAAACACAAAGAATTATGACGTGATATCCTGTATATGAGAATATTTTAATTTATTCAAGTAAGTCTAGGAGATTATTTACGAAATAAGCACAGAGTTGGTTCGTTTTTTTTGAATTTGTGTCTTAGTGTTGTTTTCACTTTTGGAATTGTTTGTAATTGCGTAATTTTTTATTTGGGTTTTATCGCTTTTGTATTTAGATTAATGTATTTGATTGTAAAACGTGAAATTGCGTGTTAAAATGTAGAGATCTCTGGTCGTTGCTATAAGGAGTCTTATCGGACGAAATTTAATTAGCGCAGAAGATGCAGGTGTTTTACGATGCGCTCCTTAGTTCCTGAAGAAGAAGATTATTTTATAGTGGAAGTGGTGTCCCTTAAATACGGGAATCAACGTAAAAAGACTGCTGCTAGCTATTACCTTTACACGATGGTAAAAAGAGCGTGTAAATTTGTTTACGCTAAATCTCGAGTTCAGGTATAAACCTGGCTTTCGGCCCTTAAGACTAAAACCACCAAACAATTCCAAGAACTCCTTATCAGGGCCAAAAAATAAATTCTGGGTTTTATCAGGAATGAACAGAATTATGAATTAGGGATCGGCTAATATGAGTTCCGGTGGAATGATTTGGTACAGGAAAAGTATGGGTTTCTTGTCGGGAAATCTTGCCTGGTGAATTATAAAATCATGCACGGAACAAGTGGGGAAGTAAGAAGGGGTCCATTTTTAAAAGGTGACAGGCGACATCTAACAGAGGAATTTTATAACACATGTTACCGGGTGTTCACAACTAAAATTTTTATGTTATCAATTTATATTTTCTTACACCTTTCGCGACCAGATTATTTCGAAACTGTAGTAATTTAAGATTTTTAAAATTTTTAATTATCGACCGCCCGCGTGAGGGGAATTATGTTCAAACGATCTTTGTAAACCTTTCTTTTTTTGTCTTTATTTTATAGGCGGCGGAGTGTTAGCTAATTACCTACTCTTCCCACTTAACCCACCATACAATCACAAACAGCCATGCCTTCCCTGGTATTCGAACCCAGGACCCTTATAGCCAAAGTTAGAGCGAGCTACTTACGTAAACTCATCTGAATTACGCAGGTCGATACAATTCTTGCAGGGATTTTGCTGTAATCGTTTCATGGATTTCGGAATAAATTTTTGTCATTATTAATCAAATAATTGTGTGTTAATTCGATTCCATTGTACAACCCGGAGAGAGTTTTTGTTAATACGTTAACGTATGTGGTTAATTCTTTGGAATTTTCGGAAGTAGATCGAGGCCGCTGAGTCTCTTAAATTAAAAAATTCGAAGTCAATGTTGAGATTTTTCTTATAGCAGCTGCTGGATCGGTAATTGGTTACGATGAGGAGTAATAAAATTCTAAGTTTCAATTTTGATTTGTTGTGGGCACAACAATATTATATCTTCCACTTGTTCACACTTCGTTATTTGAAACGGGATACCCTAGGTTTCATTCATTTCTTTTTAATCGACGAGTATTTGAAATTGCAAATGAAAGACCAAAAACCTAAATTTAGTTATTGAATTTTTTCGACGTTCTTGGACACTTTGCCTTCACAAAATATATGCCTTTCATATGGCAAATAAAATAGGCTAATCAAGTATTTTAAGAATTGGCGTAGGCCTTACTTGATATGTAAAAATTGACCAAAGTGCCGAAAAGGTTCATGCTTCTTTTAGGAGTTGGAGATCGAAAGTGAAAGTAATTGCCTTAATTTGTGGCATCGTTTTAGCTGCCGATAAAGAAATCCAAATACTGTAATTAATTTGCCGTTTGCAGCCCTTCCCGTAGAGCCACTAAGAGGTATCCATTTCATAGAAGAAATCGAGACAATTTTGTATGTGAACAGGCTTCAGGAAAAAGGCACATAGTTTTCAATCAATTTTGGGCCATAATTGTAAATGCTCAGGAAGAGCCGAAAGTACTTTGAGCGGGACAAACGACAATTGCATAAAATTCATATGTTAAGTGATGCCATTGTTTAAAAGTATTTAAACAATGGTGATGCCTATATCAATCCGGCATGTCTTGACCGAAAACCCAAGTCCTGATGGATACTAACGTACTTGTACATCAAGCTTGAACAATTCGAAGGAATTTTGTATCCGAAGTTCCCCCTGTGTCTTTGTCATTCTTTTCCTAAACGCATTTAATCTTTGAAATTATATTGAAGGCAGTTACTGTTACAGGAATATGAAATTCAAAAAACGTTTACTCCAACTTCCTACGAGCTATAAAACAACGAAATGAAAAGAAATGAAGTTTCCATTAAAACTTATTGAAGTGAATCCATATTTAACAGAAAATTTATCAGATACGAGCAACTTCGCGATGACTTCCATTTAGTATCAATAAATACTTTACTGCTCGAAATCAATGCTTGTCTTTAGCTTCTCCCGTCGACATTCAATTTACTTATTTAAACGTTTATGTATAGAAACTTAATTTAATTCTTAATTAAATTACTCTGTAAGTCCGCCGCGCAAGCAATTCAATTTTATCGATACCAAAATTGTTTAACCCAATATCAATTTCTAATACGCGAAATTAATTCCAGAGAGTGAGATTCGAGAAGACAAAAAATCGTACGGGGAGGAGGAAGTTATATTATTTTAAAAGGGGCCTCCCATAAATTTTCATTGATTCGAAGATTTCAAATAAACATTTGTGAATATAGGGGAATATATATAAAGGATAATTTCAACGACGACGCTCGTTTATACGGAATTAAGGGTGGAAGTACCTGTGCCGAATACGAAATTCTAATAACATAAATGGAACCCTCGAGAGTAGCGGCAGCTGCTTCTTTTGCCACTACAGAAATTAAAATGTTCCCTGACGATGTGGATGATGTTAATGTAATTTACGCATATTGTCAAGATCAACGTAGGTGTGTTGGTAAGTGATGAATTATTACGGGAATATTGAGGAACTTTCTGAACAAAACCCGCCATAAGCGTTAAAGATGTGGGATTGCATGAATTCCCTGCAATTACCTAACTAATTATGACCTTGAAGATATTTTTGTTCGATCAAAAAATTTGCCGTGCTTTTATGTGTAAAATCTGAACAAATTATCTAGTACGGTTTCCCAAAAACGGCGTTAAGGAGGGTCCCATTTTCAACGCATTAGAATAAGTTACTAATATTAAGCAAGTTCATAATTATTGGATAATTCCTCTTCAAGGGTTATACCAACGTCAATTTTCTTTTAAAGTTAAACGTCATTTGTTACTAATTCATTGATCGACTTGATTTGAAATGCGTTACGTTTTGTTTGAGTACGCTGATGTCTTTAAGAAACAGCTGTGCTTTGTTAGAGCACTGGATTAAGAACCTGGATACAAGCCGTTGTGCTAAATCCTTTCAAGCATTAATTTTTAAACTACCGAGTCACGGTTTTTATTTTCGTTTGGTTAGGGTAAATGGACTGAAGCGTTGGAATTGTCCTCTTTTCATACGTCAACGTCTACTTCAGTCAATATATGATTTTTGGTGTTTTATTTATTACTTGTGGCTCAAATGTCGATGCGATTTTTTGTTCGTAATCATTTTACATGTAATCGATCACTATTGAATTAGGGCAATTATTGGTTTGGGATTCATTATGGGAATTTACATGCAATGTTTTCACTTAAGAATTTTTACATGTGGAAATATATTGCATTAGAGGGAGAATTAATATAAGTACGTTTAATGGACATTAATTTTTGTTGTGAAGAAATTGAATAGGCTAAACATAAACAATTACTGTAGTCGAAGAATAACTGAAATCGATGACAATTTATTCAAAAATATAATAGTTATTTATCATATAAGACGATGAAGGGATATATTTACTATTGAATGAATTAACTCTCAAGAGATAGTTAATTTTTCTTTATCGTCGTGTATAATGCAAAATATTACTTTATAGCAGAAGTCATATAAATCATTGTAAAGCTTCTGAACTTAATTTAGACGTCAAAAATAGCAAGCTTAGGTTCTGCCGTCACGGTCGTTTCCATAGAAACAGCATTATGTTCTCAACATCATTTTATACCGTGCTCCGCGTCCAATTTGAGATAAGAGTGACAGATGTCATTAGAATGCATAATCACCAATTTCATTTTATCTACTCTCACGGTTAAAAAGTGACTTAGCATACTCATCCAAACCTATTAAAATGTCAATTACATCTGCTATAAAATAAAACATAGCAAATGGTTTTAAAACCTTACAAATATAAATTGACATCGAGAAGTCTTACTCCAAATTTTATTTCAAGGATACTCTTAAAAAAAGGGACCAACTCGTTGTGAGAAAATAATTATCGAAATATACCTCCGCATCCCTCGCTCCGGACTTAAAATGGTTTAAACGACTGTCATGGAGAATATATTAATTAAACTTCGGCTCTATCGAAAGCCTTTATGTACAAACGTTAACTCACGGGGTTACGACGAAATAAAATATTTCCTCTGAATTTTCGACCGTCTGAATTCAGAAGAGTGCTCTCTGCCAATAATCTGCAATCGGATAAAAACACAACAAAAAACTAGAAAGGGGTAGTGCGGGACAGAAAGTGCGAGAATAAATGTAACGTTTGGCAGAACGGGTAACTTGAATACAAAAACTATTAACATTCAAAGAAAAAGCAGAACGAGTTGTGTGTACCAGTCGACAACGTACAAAACTAATCGATAACGTTAGTCCAAGAATACTACTTTACAAAGCACAAATGACTAATCTGAAGGATGACTGTATTCGTTGGAAGGACCAAAATAGCAACATAGGTAAAATATGAGTGTAAGGATGGTTAGAGCCATCAGTGGTATTGTTCTTCCTCTTTTTGTGCGGGTTTAGAGATTGTTTTAAGGGGAGAATTTGGAGGGGGAATGGTAGCTTGGATTATTAAGATTGTTTGAGGACTCTTCGAGTATCGGGTAAAATTCGTACGAATCTGCAGAGTTATAGGATAAGCTCTTTCTTTGCGCCGGTATAGGGGGGAAGTCTGACTATTTGATGCGGTTGATGTGCTAGGATTTGGTGATATGGCTGTTCTTTGAGTGGGTGTATGTATCTTCATCTGTGGGATCTGATTTGGGCAGGTTAGTGGGGGCGGGAGTGCGTATGGTGGGGACACTTGTAAACAGAACTATTGTTATTTTGGTGAAGTTCAATAAATCGAAGCAGTTAAGTCACTTTATGTTACCGTTCACAAATAGTCCAGGCTAAATAGCTCTAAAATAATTTATTTAAAAAAAAATTAGTTACGGTTTCAAACCGGGTTTTTCATGCAGATGAAATAATTATTAGAAATTGGGAAAAAATAATTAAAACAGCTGAATTTTTCCGCAGACGAAATCTCGGGGGTTGGAGGGGGTGGAAAGTGGTGTTTTGCAATTTGTGGCAAAACTATTCATTTTAGGCGAAAATGCGAAAATTTAAGACTTAGAGAATAAAAAAATTGACTACTTTTGTACTTTCACTATTCTCACATAACCTTACATTTTCAGAGAAAAACTGTTTTTTTCGTTTTCTTTTTCTTATTTTTGTGAAAAAAAGTCGTGGGGGTTTTAAATTTGGCGGAAAAATAGCTTGTTTTGTGATAAAAATGAGACCATTTCTTTGAACCCGTAAAGATAAGCCCAGGGTTGAGCCGTTCCGTGATTTCACGATTTTCGAAAAAAAACCTTTTTTTTAGAGGGATTAAAAATCTATTTTTTCATAGTACAGAGCTGCAGCGTGTAGCAACATTTTCGTAAGAACTTATATTTTAATAATCAAAAATAAAAAATATTACTTAGAAAAACTTCAAGAAAATCGCCAAAAACTGGGAAAACAGTTTCACGATGTACACGTTTTTAGCGCATTTCCACAAAAAAAATGCGCTATTGTGGCCACTTTGTCCGTCCGTCCGTCCGCTAACTTTGCGACGCTACTAGTTCTTTATCTTTATTTTATTGTTCTACTTTTTTCGCTATTTGGTTCGTTATGGTGTCGAGTCTTGTACCAAGGAAGGAATTTTTTCTGTACCGCTTACAAAAAAAGTTATTGTAAAAAAAAACAAAAAACCGTTTTTCACATGTTCCATAATTTTACACTTTTGCCGTTTATTAACGATCCTAGAGATCGTTTTATAATTTTGCATTGCTATCTGTCGCCTGCCGGTTGGTCCCTCCGTCTGTTTCTTTGTCTGTCTGTCCATCTATCTGTCCGTGTGAACGATAACTTTGTTTAGAAATGTTCGATCGCTTTTACATCTCCGTTAGTTATGAACTGAATTGCATGAAATTCAATATGGGCATAGCTTTAGCCATATAATACGCAATGCCAAAAGTTGAATCGAATCGATTCAAAATTCACAGTGCCCTTTTCGCATCTCGACCATTTATAAACCGAATTGCAAACTTTTTTACTTATAAAAGTATTTGAATGAAATTTGATACATAGGCACTTGGATAAAGGAAAATCAAACGCCAATTTCAAAATTTGGTTTTGCGCATGCGCAGTGCCAACTTTTTTATTTATGGAAGAATTTAAACGAAATTTGATACATAGGCACTTGGGATAAAGGAAAATCAAACGCCAGTTTCAAAATTTGGTTTTGCGCATGCGCAGTGCCAACATTTTTATTTATGGAAGAATTTAAACGAAATTTGATACATAGGCACTTGGGATAAAGGAAAATCAAACGCCAGTTTCAAAATTTTATTTTGCGCATGCGCAGTGCCAACTTTTTTATTTATGGAACTATTTAAGTGAAATGTGATACTTAGGCGCTTGGAACAAAGGAAAATCTAACATTAGTTTTAAAATTTAGGTTTGCGCATGCGCAGTTCCAACTTTCTTATTTAGAAAAGCATTGAATGAAATTCTTCTCATAAACTGAAATTGAAGTAACACGTCAA